>NC_141153.1:92107611-92287611 GCF_053477565.2 Lygodium microphyllum | reverse complement strand
CTGCTGTATGCTACTTTTAGCCCACAAAGCATCATGGAAGTTGGTGAGCAGAACAGTGACTGAATACAGAACCAAGCATAGGGGATTGACAGGCTAGGTTTGGTACTGGGGTAGCAGTGCTATAGGATATGACAAACTAATCATGCTGAGAAGAGCCTGTATATACTATATTTTGTGTATACAAGTGAAATGAGGTCCATTTGGATTTAGGGATATTTATATGTTGGCACTCTTGTGTATCTATGGCCTTATTTGTTTATGGTGTAAGATTTTACATGAGCATGACTATCAGCACCAAGCCCCACAAGGTTCCAATTGCTCTACACAATACTATTTGCCAAAATTTGGCTTCAAACCAAAGATCCCTGAACCCGAGCTGCCTGCAATCTACCAGGCCCGTAGCAGAGGTACTTTTGTAGCTACATGCAACTTGGAGATGGCTCATATTTGTGTCTTAAAAGGCAAGACATAAGAAAGCTTCTATTAAATTTTAATATACACTCCTATAACAAATGACAATCAAGTCCATAGACAAACATACTTTTGTCTTACAGGCCCTCAAGGTAACTCCTCCACTAGTTACCTAGAGACCACTATCTGAAAATTTTCCAATCAGGATAGACAACCTTTTCAAAGTGCCAGTGGAAAACGTAAGTCAGAAATTTTCTAGAGGAGTTTTAGCCTCTAGGAAAGATCAATTCTTTAACATGGACTAACAAACTCTCATGAGAGTTGATAGGGAAGTGTTCATAGACATATTCATGGAGCATGGACTCTTGGCAAGAGGAGATGCTAAATGTGGTAGATGTTAAGGATTAGGCCATAGATGAAGGATTTGATGATAGCTATGAAGGTGGAGAAGGTGGTGCAATGGGCATCACAATTGTCTTTCACCAATGCTCATCTTTGGGAGTTGTTGCAAGGCTTTACCCTCATGGAAAAGTAGACCTTAGAGGTGCCTGACACTTCACATTGTGTCAGTACTCTTAGAGCAGTTGGGGGAGCTTCAATGACAGAACCAATATTTGTGACATGGTGCCCAACCTGTTCTCAATGGCATTCTTTTTTGTCACCTTTCTCATTCTTCTCACGATCTTCTTCTCATATTTATACCACTATGTGTCAAATCTTCCTAGTGTGGAGCCACTAAATTAAAGGACTGCAATAACTTAAAATTATCACGCATTTAGTCCTACTTTAGGCTCACAAAAACAACCCCAAAAAGAATTATTCATGAAAAAGGCATTTTATTTTGGTAGTAGGACAAAAATTCCCTACAATGCCCAAGAATTCCCTATATAAGGATATGTTGTGGGCATCCATCCTAATTCCTGCTTTCCTGCATTTTGTGCCAGCTCCATTACCTTTCATTATCATCATCAATCTTCACCTACCTCTGCATTGACTGCTGATTCTACCCTAGTTGCTGCTGCCTACACAGCCGGTGTCTGCTGCCCTGTTCTTCCAGTTGCTGCCTCATTCAACCAGCTGCTGCCCTGATCAGCCAGTTGCCACCCTACTCTCTAGTCACCTCTAGGAGCTGCTAGTCTGCATTTTCAGCTGTAGCTGCTGTTGCCAGCCTTTCAGGTGATGCCACCCAATTATTTGCCCGCTCAAGTCAGCTGACTTTTGCTGCTCAGCCCTCTCCTTTATCTGCTGCTCCTGTGACCAGGCATCCCCTACCTCTAGAGGCTCCATTTTGGCTGCCAGCAGCACACAGTTTGTCAGAGACTGTCGCTAGGTGGTACATTTCTGCATTCATCATCCTCAACCCCAACATCGTAGTGTTTTGATGTCCAGCTTGCTGCCCCGTTGTCTTCAGCTGCATCAGCTTTCTACTTTGACATTGGTGGTTTGCAGCACTAGAGATTTGTTCTTAGAGGTTGACACTCTAACATTTCCCCTTAGCCTGCTCTCATGAGAGACATTGGCAATTTGGTTGTTGGACAGTCTCCGCTCCTTGAGCACCCTTTTGTCATGAGGACATGTATTTTTGAAACCTCACTTAATTTTTTAAATCACATGGTTAAGTAAATGTTGCACATGTGAGGTGTAATTGGGATTAGAGTAAATTTATGAGCCTGGGACTTAAGGAAATCATTGGATGTCAAAGGCAAAAGTTGCTATAAGTTATGTTACACAAGTATTTGGTGGTATTTGGTGCCAGTTGTTGGCCTAGGCCATTCATTTGGCCATAAGTGTCAGTTACACTAGAGAAGTGGCGTTTAATGGTACCTAACGCCAATCTGATGGTCAAAGATGGTGCAGAGACACTCAACAATGGAAGTTGCCTAGCAAATTTAATTACTGGCCATTCAGATTATTTTTTGGGGCACCAAGATAATTATTAGATTTTTTAGTATTTAAAGATCCGAAATTAATATTTAATTATGGATAATGCTGAAAAAACCATTTGGAAAGGCTACCATTTGGCAAACTTGTCCATGAAGACTGAAGAAGAGGAAAAACGTGACCATTCTGCTATGGTGAATCATGGGGAGTTGTTGGATTTGATTGGAACTATTTTTTATCAATTTTCCAGCAGGAAAGAGCAGGTTGGCTACATGTGACAGCTCGTAGGGACCCCCAAATTGCAGGTGACAGCATCTAGGCTATTGGTGGCAGCATTTATTGCAAGCAATAGCAGGGAGAGGGTTTCCAACAGTAGGTGACAGCATCTATAGGTTGTTGAGACAAGGCAGCAACAATAAACAATTGATTTTCTTCGGTTCTTTGCGAAGAAGTCTGAATTTTCTCTCTCCTCAGTATTCTCTCTCATCTTCTAGCCTTTCTACAGCCTTGCTCCGAAGATTACAACATTGAGATTACCAGAGGTTGATAAATTTCAGATTTCTCTGTTGTAAACCCTAATTTGCAGCAGAAATTAGAAGCTCCAAGACTTGGATTCAATATGGCTGAAGCTGTTTTCAATCAAATTCAAGTGGAGGGACTAACAAATCAATGAATTTAGGGCATTTTTC
Organism: Lygodium microphyllum; assembly: GCF_053477565.2. Lineage (NCBI taxonomy): Eukaryota > Viridiplantae > Streptophyta > Polypodiopsida > Schizaeales > Lygodiaceae > Lygodium > Lygodium microphyllum. The sequence goes on along the minus strand of NC_141153.1, from coordinate 92,284,630 downwards.
ATTTCCATCAAAGCAGATGAAGATTGGTCGAATCGAGGGGCAAATCAAATTGAAGACTTGCTGGTCATTTTGGATAGTAAGGGGAGTTGGAATATTGAAAGGGATTGGAAAATCCCATCATACATCAACTTCTTCTTTATATAAGTAAAATAAATACCGAAAGGGGTGTCAATTTTGGGGTCAACAGGGTATCCATTGTCCAAGATTGTGAGTTTATTTGCATTTCTTAGTTTGGTAATGAATATTACTGTTGGAACTAAGTTGTAAGCAAAGAATTACCACCCATCCATGGAAGGAAGGTTGGTTTCACCCTTTAGTTGTATCTAATCCCTTTCATCATCATTCATGCATTGCCATTTATTCATTGTTCAATTTTATTCTTCTCCTTTTGTGCTCTTTGTTTGTTTTCTTTGCAAAACCTAGGTATATCTTTACACCTAGCCTCTTCTAGGCAAGAAATAGTGGGATTGTTTTGCAAGGTAACCTTGTAGGGCTCATGAGAGCAAGCATCTTGGATGTGGAGTTATTGGCCTTGATCCATCGGGGAAGGGACTTATATTTGTCTTTGTGATCAAGAGTGGTCTTAGGGTTCTGTCAATAGAACGAAAGGTCTCGAAGTACCATCCTCTCTTCAAGGATGGGCATGTACTTTACACTCAAATGCAAGAAGCTTTGAAGTACCACCCTTTCTTTTGATGGTAATAGGGAGGGTTATGCTTGTGTGCAAGAAGCCCTTGAAGTAATATCCTCTCTCTTTAAAGTAATAGGGATATGAATGTGGTTTCCACTTGGACGAAGTGGATGATGCCCTTGCTATATGATGCCAAAAGTGAACTCTTAAGATCTACACTAGGTGCAGTGACCTTGAAGGGGAACAAACCTATATGGTGGCTGATCCCGTGCATAGACACATGCAATATTATCCTAGGTGATGGATGTGCATTAAATTTTTGTCCTTCAATACTTCACTCGTGGATTATTAGACGTAGTAGAAGGCAAACTGGAAGACTTTCAAGCAAAGAGTCAATGAGTTTAAAGATTGTTGATGTATCATGTGTAGTGTTTGAAGTGGAGTGTAACCATACCATTGATGGCTTGTAGGACACCATCGACATTGATGTGGAAGTGCATAATCTAGTACCATGGAGTTGGCCATCATAGCTTGTGACTTCTTTTGAGATGTGAGAGGCATGAAAAAAGGTTGCCAAAATGGTTGACATCAAAGGACAACAATGTTTGTGGCAAGAAAGAGAAGTCTAGTTAGAATGAGGAGGGATCCTTGATTTAGAGATAGTGGAAAGTGTGATGTTACTTCAAGTTCAATGATATGAGCATGTATGTGGAAGCAATATTATATAGAGGGGGAAATAACATAACAGAATGAATGCAAATGAATACTATGTGAAATGAGGAAATTAGGATTGCATAGGATGCTAGTGGAGACGGATTGGATTCTTGCATGAATGCCCAATGATTGTAGGATGAGTTAGGGTGTCGGATGGAGGAGAGGAAGTAGAGAGAAGATCTCAACAATGAAGAGTAGGAGAGACCGTTGAGCTAAAAAATGCATTATGAACTTAAATTATTCAATTAGCTCTTCAAAACAGCCCCAAGACATGCTATTACCAAACTTTCATTAAAATTAGCAAACTTTCCTAGAGAGTGTTTGTGTCCCATAAGCCAAATGCTAATTTGGGAGGATCCACACATCTGTAATTAAAAGGCTGCCCTTCCACTTAGGCCATCTCTATTTGTAGATTGCTTGTCTACTGCTGTCCACACTCCTTCTAGGCAGACATCTTAGTCATACTGTTGTCTTTCAACTAGACACTAGTGTCCAGCCCTCCATCAGCCCGTGTTTGCTGCTGTTCAGCCATTGGCAGCCCTAGAACTGCTGTGTTTTGCTGCCAAGCTGCCACCCAGCCTGTTCTGCCTGTCCTCTAAGGGCTGTTTGCTGTGAGTCTTCAGCTGTTTTCACTGCCAGATCTTCATCGACCTATTTCAGTCCTGCATTTTTGGGACAATGCAGCCTGCAGAGCTATCTTTTGCCATTTATACATTTGGTCATTGCTTAGCTGCCTGTTGCATTTTTGGATCTGTTCAGAGTACGACACATGCTCCAGCCCATCTCTTTGCTCCAGTCCTTTAGACACATGGGATTTCGCATCTCTCCCTCATCTCCATATCCCATGAAGATGCCCTTGATGGATTCCATGTCTAGTTTGGTCCTTTGTTCTACAGGTACATGCACAAAGGCATCACAACCAAAGACATGTAAATGGTCATATGAAGCAGGTTTGCTAGACCAAACCTCTTCAAGAATGCCATTTTCCAATGCACTATTGGGAGAGCGATTGCATACATGAACTGCAGTTTTAAGAGCCTCTCCTCAAAACTATTGTAGGAGATTAGGTGTGGACAACATGCATTTGACTCTTTCACAAAGTGTGGGATTAAGTTTTCCAGCTATGCCATTTGATGCAGGATTATAAGGGGTTGTCAACTCCCTCTTAATGCCATGCATCTCACAAAACTTGTTAAATTCATTTGAGACATACTCACCCCCATTATCTGTTCTTATGGCTTTCAACTTAAGCCATTTCTGTGTGGTAACAAAAGCATGAAACTTTTTAAAAGCATCCAATCCTTCCTTTTTGCTCTTAAGTACATACACCCATGAATTTCTAATGAAATCATCAATGAAAGTAACAAAGTACCATGCACCCTCATACGAATTAACACGCATAGTGCACACATCAGAGTGTACTAAGTCAAGAGCATTAGACTTCTTAATGACACTAGAGTAATAAGGAGACTTCACTTGTTTTCCATATAAGCAATCATTACAAAATTTGAGACCAAAACCTTTTACATCAAATCTCCCTAAAGAGGAGAGAACCTGAAGGCCTTTCTGGCTCATATGACCAAGTTTTTGTGCCAAAGCTCCATCTGTGAATGGACTTCAGTCACAACTAAGAACTTACCAAGTAATGCTTTACAATGCAAGTAATATAAAGTCCCCCTTTTGCTACATTTAACAATAAGCATAGAGCCCTTATGGACCTTCCAAGATTCTCCACCAAAGGTAGTAAAATACTCTCTAGCATCACGCTGCCTAATTGATAGTAGACTTTTCTTTATGTTAGGTCTAAATCTGACATCCTGCAAAATCAACTCTTGGCCATTTTCAAGGGCCAAGTGAATGGTGCCAACACCCTCTATCTCACATGCATAGTTATTACCCAAGTAAACTTTGCCTAGGTAACCTACAGTGTATTTAGAAAATGACTCCAAAGAGGGGGTAACATGAAAAGGGGCATCGCTGTCCACTATCCATGATTGTGATAGCCCATCATGAGCTGAAAGTAAGGCATTAATTACCTCCTTTTTGGTGATGTGCATATCACCTGCTGCTGCCATAATATCCGCATCATTACATGAGGCTACAACAAGTATCTCTTCAGTGTTAGGAAGCTCTTCAATGACCACACTAGATGCAACATTTGCCTTTGCAACTTCTTTTGAGGAAGAGATGTCATCATCTTTCTTATCATCCTTCTTTTTCTTACCCTGCTGTTTATTTCTTTCTTGCTCTTTCTTGAAGTACCGGCGATCAGTCCTTTTATGCCCTTTACGCCCACAATGATAGCATGTGACATCTTGTTGTTTGCCCTTGCTTTTGCTTCTGCTTTTGCCTTTACTGGTTGCATTATCTCTCTTTTCAGACTTGCCTCTTACATGGTAAGCTGAGCCACTGCTTTCACCACTAGACTTTCTTCTGATTTCTTCATTAAGGATTAAACCTCTAACACCATCAAAAGTCAAAGTGGGGTTGTTGCTAAGTGACAACCAAAGATTCCCAGCTGTCAGGCAAAGTCATCAATAAGAAAATAGCTTTCAATTTATTATTAAACCCGCCAAACTAGAGTCCTGCAACTGACTCAAAACCCTTGTGAAAGCACTCAAATGCTTCAGATGTTGGATTCGACTCATCTAACTCCATGTTCACAAGTTTACACATAAGATACACTTGATTCATAGGAGTTGTATTTTCATAAGTGTCCTTAAGCTTTTTCCATATAGCATAACCTGTGTCAAGACGCTTGATGTCTGTAAGTACATCATCAGACACTCCCATCTTAATGTATGCAATGGCCTTCTTGTTAAGTCTAGCCCAATCCACATTTGTCATAGCTGCAGGCTTAGTCTCCAAGAGAGCATCTTCACAGTCCTTGAGAAACAAAATGCCTTGCATCCTATCCTTCCACAAGTTAAAGCCAGTGCCATCAAACCTCTTGATTTCAAAGAGGGATTTAGTGTCACTGTTGCTAGAAGCATTTGCAGCCATTTTTCAGCAATACACCAGAAATTCAATGCTGTAATTTATGACAGCAAAAATGAGCTGAATATTCAGCTGATTTCAACCCAAATTTTCAGTAAATAATAGCAAGATTTAGAACGAATGACTTTCAGCAGTATGACTGCAATTTCAGCATACATTAAATGTATACATCACTGTTAGGTAACTCCCACTTCAGCAATATCACCAAAAATACATCTGCAACAATCCCAGATCTGCAAATGATCACTAAGACTGCTGCAACATGAATAATCAGCAATACATCAACTCAATGGGAGCAGTCCAATATGTGTATTGCATACATATGTGCTCGTATCAACTTCTGATACACAAAACACCAAGAAATCTCTACAATTTCTCCAAAATCGCATAAGCAGGAGATAAAAATGCTCAAATCACTTCGCTTATGGCAACAAGATTGCTTTAGCAATATTCCCAAAGTGCATTTCACGCATCAACTTTGCCAAAATCCACAGATTTTAGCAAAAGCCCTAAAATTTCACTATCAAATCTGTCCCAATTGCATTAATACATGTTTTTGAGAGCATAAAATGGGCAAATTTAGCAAAATTTCACATAATTTTGCAAAAGCCCCAAAATTTTTGGATCCAAGTGTGCACAAATGTCAGCCATTTTGACTTATTCGAACAAAATTTCACCAATACAGCAAAAGCCCCAAGTTTTATGGGATCGAATGTCAAGTAATTTTACTCAAAAGAGCAAAATTTTGACTAATTTGGCAAAATCCCCAAATTAAGAGGTTACTACATGCAATGTGTGCAATTTTTGACTCGAAAATCACTGACAGGCATAAATGATGTCAAATCCGGGAAAAGCCCCAAATTTTCGGGCTTAAATTCACACAGATGTGTGACTCGTGCTTCCACGCGTGAACCCCGGTCAAAAGAAAGGAATTACAAGAGATTTGGTAGAAAATAAAATTTCTGATTTGGAAAAATGACCCGGGGGGGGGGGGGAGGGAGGGGTCCGTTGACTCGTTAGGTGGGTCGCGTGACCTGTCAATCAGCAACCCGTTTGCCGCCTGTTACCCGCCGCTGCCCGACCATCATGCACAGCGGTTGCATTGGCCTGGTCGCCCCTCTCGCGTTGGTCACGTCTGCATGGTCGTCTACCTTGTCACGTCGCGAGTCCAATAGCCATCGCCCCACTGCCACACGCTTGCTGGTCACTTGACTGCTGCCCTGTCGCTCGACTACTGGTCTTCAGCACAAAACCTGTGCTGAACATACCATGTGGCTCGAGCTGCCTGTGCCATGGTCTCGGGAAACTTGCAAAATCTGTGCTCTGATACCAGTTTGAAGGGGGGAGAGTGCGCAATGGAGTGCGAGATAGAGGCACGAGCAACAGAGTTTAGAGTTAGAGAGAGTGAATGCAGAGATAGGTGTACCAGATTGTGATGGTACACAAAGAATAAAAGAATGTATTTATATGTTAGGGTACAATAAGGGTGTATTCACACCCGTATGACTATATACACGGAGACGAAGAGACTTTACACCCAACAAATTTGTTGTGAAGAAGGCAAATTTTGTGCTTGTTGGAGCCTTCTACAAAGTGTGCGGGGCAACTACAACTTTTTGTAGAGTGTAGTTGATTTACCCTCCGTTCGAGTATCTCGACACCAAAATGCAAGTTTCCTAGTGTGCTTGCAGGTTCTTTTGAAGAGTTATGGACTACTATTTTGACAGGTTTGATGATTCAGATGTGGAGATCATTCCGTCTTTTGTTGATAGGCAATTGCATCAGTAAGACCATCTCGAAGAGCAACATGAAGATCAACATTTAGAGCCTTATTCTCACTCTCATAGGTCGAGAAGATCGGAGCCCCATTTTTCCCCCACTTCTCTATATCTTTCTCAAAGAGCCCGTACTACAAGTCCTCGTATAGCCATGATGGCCCCTTCTATTCAAGTAAAAGTTCTTTTTTCTCTCCCCAAAGAAGACTGCCTTAATGATGCAAACTACTCCCTTTGGTCCTGCAAAGTGGAGTGTATTATTGACACCTTGGACTTGCGGGAGTTTGTTATTGTTAGGATTCTAGTTAGCTCATGTGAGTTTGGGCTATGTCGGGCATAGGCATTTTTTGGTGGTTATTATGATGACTATTTTTATATGTATTCCTAGCCAACCAGCATTAAATGTTGGCCAACTTGATGCATTATTTGCATTCTTTTTGGCTATTTATTTAGATTCCTCCTTCATATTCGTTGCATTCATCACTCATAGATTCAGTGCATGGCTTGTGTAGAGAGGGAGCCGGTGCCAATGTCCACATAACCAATGACTTAGTGTTGTATGCTAGTGTCTCGAACCATTTGGGCTTTGCAGCCCCACTCTTGATTGCCTTGCGTGTGTCGGATCGTCTATGTGACATGTATGCACGCATGCAATCCATCATCCAGCCCGTAGAGAATCTATCTACTGTGGCTGGCACCGGAAACTCCTTGTGCAAGGATGCTACTATGTAGTCCTTTCTTCCCTCCGGTATGTTCTTCCAATGATCCAAGACGTTGTGCCGAAAAACTTGTTGGCACAACTCTCTTATGCAAGCTAGTCAATTAATTTTTGGATGGGCAAGGTTAATTTTATGGGCATGGATTAAGGGCTGAATTAATTTTCAGAATTAATTAATTTTGAAAATGAATTAAATGGCTGGAAATGACTGAAAATGGATTAAGAAAGTTGCCACTTGGCAAAACTTTCCCATGCAAGTGGGGGAAAGGCTAAATAGGGCTGAAGGGAAAGGGAAATCTCGGTTTTTCATTTTGAACCTGTTGGACTGCTACTGCCAGCTATTGGGGCCATTTCCCAGCCATTGGAGACCATTTTGGTGATGGAGATTGCATATTCTTGACCTTGGGAAGTTGGCAATTGCTGCTGATGCACTTTCTCCTGAAGATCACAGCCTCTGATGCTCCTATTGTTGTTGGTGCATCAGTTTGGGGCTGGTACAGCAAGGCAACAACTGATTTTGATCAGTTCTTCGCGACAAATCTCAGAATTTTCTCTCTCTACAGCATTCTCTTATCTCGTTCAGCCTATGCTCAGCCATTCTCAGCAATTCTTAGCCATTTGGAGGAGATTTTAGCCATTTTTGGTGGGTTGATATGTAATTTCTCCAGTAAACCCTAATTTACAGTAGAAATTAGGGTTTAGCAGCCACATTGGGATCCGTGCTAGAGATTGAAGGCTCAAGGGACTGAAATCAGCAGCTGATAATTGAAGATTATCAAGGGATCTCAGGAGCTAGTCCATCCCGATTTGATTTGGGGCACCATTTGGCCAGCCAAGGGTCAAATTGGAGAAGAAGTCCTGGGTGAATCAAGGTGCAAATGACTCAAAAGACTTGCTGGTCATTATGACAGCAAGAGCAATTGGTTAGCAGGAGGAGATTGAAGAATCTCGAGTTGTACTCCTTCCAATTGAATGAAAGCTAAAGAAATACCACAAGGGGCGCCAATTTTGGGGCGAGCAGGGTGTCTACTGTCCAAGAATGTTATGGTAAAGCGTGTATTTCATTTTATGTGCATTTATGTATTGCTGTAATTAAGTGCTTAATCATGTTAAACCACCCTATCCGAGAAGGAAGACTGGTTTCATGGTTCCATTACTGGGATACATCAAATCTCTTGATTTGGTGGGCCCGAGGTACACCTGATTGCAAGCCAAAGCTTTGTGCTAGTGTTGATCTTTGTGCTCAGCTGAGAAATTACAGCAAGATGTCTTCATATAGTGGGATGCAATCAAGCAGTATTGATGCCTCTCATGATGCACATTCACATGGGGAAGAAGGAAATGCAATGCCTGATCTTGGACAAGGCACGAATCATGGACAACATGCTGAAAATGTGGCTGAAGGCCAAGATGTTGGACCCTCAATGCAGAAAGAGGATGATGATCAACAAGGGGAAATGGAATTCGATGATGCATTCAAGAATCGAATGAGGGCAGCAGCCAATATCTTTGCTAAATTGGCAAAAGATCCTTAGTTTACTCGGTTTTTGAACACTCCTATGAAGGACACAAGGGCAAGAAGAGAAAATCCTCTTCTAAAACTTCGGGACAGCAAGATGCACCGAAGAACAAGCCAAAGCCTTCTCAAAATGCTCCTACAGATGCTCATGGTGAAATGCAGTTGGTGCTAGTTGGGCAAGAAATGCAAATGCAAGTTCATGATGTAAATGCTAATCCTATGGTTTTTGGACAGCAAGGTTTGCATGAGAATTTGGGGCAGACAGCTTACTTTGGTGGTAGCACAATTTTTCATGCTATGGTGGGTGAGCGACCGAATGTGGGAATGTATGGCACACCTCCCCATAATTTTCAGCAACCAATGCATGGCTTGCATAACCCAATGTACTCGGGTATGGCTCATGGAATGCATAATCCGATGTATGGCGGCATCTGTACGATGCCTGGTGTGCAAAATCACGCATATGGGCAAGCATCGGTACCTCATCGTGCTTTAGGGGCTCAAGGAATAAGTGCTGGTCATACAAATGCTCCGTTTAATGCTGGCTATCATGGAAATTGCCTTTACACTAGCGGATACACTATGCCTTTCATGTGAGCTTGTTGAGGCATTTTTATGCTGATGTGTCTAAGGATGTATCTGTTGGAATTCAGTCCAATGTAGAGGAGTTGAATGAGATATTGGTATCCGAGCAGATTTTGGCACATAAAGAGGAAATGTCAAAGGTAAAGCTTCCATAAGCTATTGGGTGAAGTTTCACAACTGTTCACCAATGGATGCTAAATGGATGGAAAAGGATGACTTGGCAGACCATCCTCAGTTGTTGCAGCTTTACCTTGATGCCTTTCAGTCAGAGCCGACTTTGGATCAGGCTCTTTCAGGTTCAGCAGGGCAAGGGTCCAAAGTACCACCTAATACTCAAGGGGGAGTTAGCACTTCCACTCCTCCAGGAATGGACTGCTCTCGTGTATAGTGGATCTTGGATGTATTCAGCATGCATCCAAGGTACCGTGCTGGACAGTATGTTTGCCATGAGGTCACTATTCAGTGTACTAGTCACTGTGGTATGTATGCAGATGAGTATGGTTTTCACTGCAGCTCTAAAACTGTACATTTGCACCAAGTTATGATCATGAGAGACTGATTACTGAGTGCTAGTTTTCAGTGTATGATCATTAGTTTCAATGGTATTCAGCTGGTTCTATGGACAGCAACATGTGTACTGAATGCCATTGACAATTCAGCCATGGTTTCGGCTCGGTTTATGCTTTACTATGGTTGTGTAGTCAGCACTGTTTAGAAACAAGAGTTTGAGATGCATCCGATGAGTTTTTGGCAACAGTTCTAGACTATTGTTGAGCTTTATGCTATGTTTATGCTGGCTGGAAATTTTCAGCAAGTGGTGGGCATATGAGATAGTTAGCCAACAGTGGCCAATGTTGTGTTGACTATGATGCCTTGTGGAAATTCCAGTGCAGTATTGTTTACTTTGACACATTACAGTACAATCGAGGACGATTGCAAGGATTTCAAGGGGGTGGTCTGTCACGAGGACGTGAAAATTTGATGCTTTGCTTATGTTTAATTGACATTTGATTAAAGGATTAATCAAATGTGCAATTAAAAGATGCACATGTGTTGCACATGTGAGATGCAAGCTACTTTTTCACAGTCGAAGGCCAAAGGACCCTGTGAAAAAGATGGGTGTCAAAGGCAAAAGTTGTAACAAGTTGCACTTGTTAGATTCTAGGTGAATTTTTGTGTCAGTTTGCCCCTAGGATCATTAATTGGCCATTAAGTGTCAGTGTGGTGACACTAGGGACTAGGCATTAATTAATGGATTAATGCTTTGTCCAAGGGTCAATTAATGCATGGGATCACTTTGGGTTGCAAATGGCCTAGCCAATTAATTTTTGGATGGGCAAGGTCAATTTTTTGGGCATGGATTAAGGGCTGAATTAATTTTCAGAATTAATTAATTCTGAAAATTAATTAAATGGCTGGAAATTGCTGAAAATGGATTAAGAAAGCTGCCATTTGGCAAAACTTTTCCATGCAAGTGGGGGAAAGGCTAAATAGGACTGAAGGGAGAGGGAAATCTCGTTTTTTCATTTTGGAGCTGTTGGACTGCTACTGCCAGCTATTGGAGCCATTTCCCAGCCATTGGAGACCATTTTGGTGATGGAGATTGCATATTCTTGACCTTGGGAAGTTGGCAATTGCTGTTGATGCACTTTCTCCTGAAGATCACAGTCTCTGATGCTCCTATTGTTGTTGGTGCATGTGTTTGGGGCTGGTACAGCAGGGCAGACTGATTTTGATCAGTTCTTCGCGACAAATCTCAGAATTTTCTCTCTCTACAGCATTCTCTCATCTCCTTCAGCCTATGCTCAGCCATTCTTAGCAATTCTTAGCCATTTGGAGATTTCAGCCATTTTTGGTGGGCTGATATGTAATTTCTGCAGTAAACCCTAATTTACAGTAGAAATTAGGGTTTAGCAGCCACATTGGGATCCGTGCCAGAGATTGAAGGCTCAAGGGATTGAAATCAGCAGCTGATAATTGAAAATTATCAAGGGATTTCAGGAGCCAGCCCATCTTGATTTGATTTGGGGCACCATTTGGCCAGCCAAGGGTCAAATTGGAGAAGAAGTCCTAGGTGAATCAAGGGGCAAATGACCCAAAAGGCTTGCTGGTCATTTATGATAGCAAGAGCAATTGGTTAGTGGGAGGAGATTGAAGAATCTCGAGTTGTACTCCTTCCAATTGAATGAAAGCTAAAGAAATACCGCAAGGGGCGCCAATTTTGGGGCCAACAGGGTGTCTACTGTCCAAGAATGTTATGGTAAAGTGTGTATTTCATTTTATGTGCATTTATTTATTGTTGTAATTAAGTGCTTAATTAGGTTGAACCACCCTATCCGAGAAGGAAGGCTGGTTTCATGGTTCCATTGTCGGGATACATCAAATCTTGATTTGGTGGGCCCGAGGCACCTGATTGCAAGCCAAAGCATTGTGCTAGTGTTGATCTTTGTGCTCAGCTGAGAAATCACAGTAAGATGTCTTCATACAGTGGGATGCAATCAAGCAATAATGATGCCTCTCATGATGCACATTCATATGGGGAAGAAGGAAATGCAATGCCTGATCTTGGACAAGGCACGAATCATGGACAACATGCTGAAAATGTGGCTGAAGGCCAAGATGTTGGACCCTCAATGCAGAAAGAGGATGATGATCTACAAAGGGAAATGGAATTTGATGATGCATTCCTTGCGCCTTGCTTTGTATAACTCAATAGCATCATCATTGGGCTGATTTGCCACTGCATCAGAGACTAAACCAGCTGAGGTTTTGTGTTTTTCCCCCTTTGGCATCTCCTTCGTTTTCAGCTCATTGTGGTAGTCTTTTGCCATGTGCCCTCCTGCTCACATACAAAGCATTTGTTTGCAGCTATCAATTCTTTGTGTTGTGCCACTGATTTCCAAGTCTTTCCTTGCTGTTTCAGCCCTATTTTCTGATCTTCCCCTTTTCTCAGCCTTGGAAGACTTTTTAGATGACTTTTAATTATCATTTTGGAAGCTTGAAACCTTACCATGCAGCAAAGTATCGGCTATGCTTGCTGTCTATAAGTTGTGATGTGCTGGTTACTGTGGTCTTTATGCAAAAATCTCTGATCCATTTAGGCAGCCCACAACAATACCTTTCTTATTTGAGCCCCTTTTCATCAGTATGTGCTGCATTTTACAGCTGCTGCCCTGCATACGCTTTAGGTGTCATCTTAGGCAGCTGGCGACTGCATTCAAGAGCTTTCAGCAGCTGTGTTTGCAGCATTATTTCCTTCCATAGTGGTGTCTTCACTCAGACATCCATTGACATTATTTGCAGCTCTCCATCATCAGCATTCTATATTCTTGAGTGACAATCATCATCTGCAGCTGTCGACATTATATTACTGTCATTATCCCTTCATAGTGTACATCCCTTGACAAGTGCTATTGTGTGGTTGGTTAGGAAAATGCAGTCCTTTTTGAGCCTTGTTCAACGTCAACTCGTCTCTGCTTACCTCAGTTCCAGTCTATGAGACATGGAACCCTAAGGCTGACCCCTCCATTGTATCATCATTGTACATAATTCATCATTTTTATTCTCTGATTTTTTGCATTCATTGTCTTTGTTTTTGTCATACGCACTCTATGTTCCTTCCTAGAAAGTCTACCATTTCTTGACGTGTGCCACATGTCATGTTGGATGACAAAAAGCAGATCTAGATGCTTGATGAGGCTTGTGGGGGATGCTGATAGAAATGACATGCCTCCATCTAATGCTTGAAAAAGGTGCTACTTGCTGGGAGAGTGTCACATGGCATGTTGGATAGCAGAACTGCAGATCTGCATGCCTAACGAGCCTGCACCAAATTGCCCATAGAGATGGCATGCCTCCATCTAATGTGCTCAGGATGTACATTCCTGAGACAAGCAGAGGACTGATGCACATGACCACTGCTAGAGCTCCAAACATCCTCATCTGGCTCAAACTGAGGCTCGCAACCAGGAGATGGAATCAAAGAGAGGCAGAGAGTGGCATGATTGTTAACAAATGAGACTAGTTGTTGGATAAATGAATGCCCCAACAAGAAGCAGAATGACAAATATGGGGCAAAGACATTCTACCATTGCTTTGATTAATCTCTCTATATTACTTTGGGCTGTCACAAATGACTAGTAGCATCAAGACTCAATTTTCTGCGATCAGTTTGATGCACTGGCAGCCTTCAATCTGCTGCAAATGTTGTTATGTGCAGCTCTAGGAGTCAGAGATGCTGTTGCCTGCACATGGACAGTTACTGGATGCTGTCACCTACTGTTTGGAGGCCTCATGATGGCTGACACCTGATCTTGGCTGGTTGCTCTCTATTGCAAACCCTCCACACTACTGTCACGTTGCTGGAACGGACCTCCTGCGGACCTCAGCTAGCTCCCAATCACCCAAACAGGCTTACATGCCAGGTGTTCTCTCCTTCTAACAAGTGGCAGCCTTTCCAATGCAAGACTCAGCATCTAGACTGAATTTCCAGCAATTAAAAACTGTGGAAATTAAAAATCCTCTTGTCCGTGCCCACAAATTGGTCACTGATCTGCCATCACATTTAATGTGCTAAGCCTTTTGAACTTGAAAGTCTTTCTAACTTTCAATGTGCGTTTAATGATCTAACTTTCAATTGGTCATTGATTTGCCATCACATTTAATGTGCCAAGCCTTTTGAACATTTAATGCCTAGGGTCTAGTTTGTCACCAAGCACTCCCACTACTTTACCAACATAACTTGTAACAACTTTTGGCAATGTCTCTCATTGCCCAACTTGGGTTTTGGACTATCACTATGCTTAAAATAACTTGCACTTCACATGTGCACAACTTAATTATGCCAAAGCATTGGATTAAAAATACATGTTATTGTGACAATTCTTGTTCTTCATTCATTATTCTGTGGTCTTTATATTGTTCTTTTAACGTGGTATCGGATGCCAAGGTTTATTGGAGGAGTTTACTGGTCCTAGTGAGTGCCCTTGGTTTGCTGCTTGTGTCTTTGGCTAGGTCTAGAGCAATAATATGTGTTTATTGCTATGGTCTTGTTGCTTGCTCATGTGGTGACTTGTGATCAGCCTTGTGAGGTTTTGTTTGTAGATGGTAGCTTGATGTGTGTGTGTGTGTTTTTGACAGAAACCAGCTGCTTTGCTGGTGGTCATCCATGTCTCAACCACGTTGCTTCTTGATCATGAATGGTTTGAGGACAGACTAAGTTGGCTTTTGTTGGTCAAAAGGAAGCCACTCTACAAAGGTAAATGATGGTGGGTAAGGAACTTTGAGAGTAGTAGGGTCCCCTCTGAAATTGAAAGAGTAGGAGCCCCCTTTGAAGTCGAAGAAAAAGGAGATGCCCCCTCTAAGGGCAAAGAAAAAAGATCCCCCTCTATATTTCCCTTAGAGAGAGATAGGGACTTATAAACTCGTGGAGCATGGACTCCGAGGCGTCTGAGGACAAAGGAAGTACTGCCGGTTGTGCCGAAGAAGGTATTTGGGGCTCGAAAGGAGTAGAAGCCGGAGAGTGCCTAGAGGTGTCTTCTTGAACTTGAGGAGAAGAGGGTAGGATAGAAGGATGCTCAGGGTGAGCCAAGGGTGCGAACAATTGTAGACTCTCAATGGAGTGGACTGTGGAGGAGAGGGGGGCTGTGGGAGCCACTGGACTAGAAAATGGGGGAGGGAAACTTCCACATAGTGTGGTGGTCTCCAGGAGGACTTATCGGCGTGGGCAGTCTAAAAGCCTCCGTGTGTTTGGAAGGACTTAACGTGCGTCAGATGTGTCTTATTGCCTTGAGCATAGTAAGCTAAGAGCCATTGTAGAACAATCTCTATGGCATAGAAAGGAGAGGTAGCACAAGGAGTGCTTGGTGGAAGACGCATATACTTTGGTGGGGTAGGGAGCAAAGGTTGACGTCGACAATCTTTGGGGGTGTGACCATTCTTGCCACAATAGGAGCACCTAGTAGACAAGCAATGGGACACTGGAGATGCCATGATACCTGAGTGGCAACTTGTAAATAAGGAGGGTGGGAGGGAGAAGAAGGATATCTCCTAGTGACGCAGCGGAAGTAGAGTATTAATCAAATGTTGATGCTGATTCTACAGCCTGTCTTTTCCTTCATTGATGCAGAGGATCTTCGCAGCTCACTAAATGCCTCTGGCTTTGGTCCTGTGTCAAGAAATGATTGAGCAACCAAAGAGACAATAGGGTTTGCAAGGAGGAACATAGAAAGTGTATGGCAAACATTGAGAGGAGAAAAGAAGAGAAACTCAGATGAATGAATGAAATAATGAAATGAATCTAATATAAGGGTGCCGTAGCCCGAAGGATATCCTAGAGTAGGGAGACCATCGAAGAAGCCTTTGAGTCTACAAACACAGGGATGATGAGGTGTCACATGGAGTTGGGAGACTGTTGTCAAAGAGGAGCCTCTAAATTCGTAACGTAGGAATGAAGACTAGTGATGCCTGGAGCAGGGAGATTGCCGTCGGAGGATGAGGAGCTTTTGAATCTGCAAACGTAGGCTTGAAGAGTGACGCCAAGTGCTGTGGAGTGACGCTAGAGAAGATGGAAGAGCCAGAAACTGAAAATGCAAATGTAGTAGCCTTTGATGATGGAAGTGATAGTTGTGATGTGACTCTAGATGGTGAAGTAGGGTTCAAGCTGCAAAACACAGATGGTTGAAGGGTGTGAGCTATCAAACGTAGGAGAGAACAACCCAAATGCTCACACCTGGTGGAGGTGAAGGTCGCTAGTTGTGGTAGAGATACCAGATGCAACAAACGCAAATGGGTAGAGCTTCTTGACTGGCAAATGCAGAGTATAGGGGTTACAAATCCGACACTTGGATGATGGTGGTAGATGCCAACTGAAGGAAGAGGGTAGTAGATGTCAAATGCAAGAATTCCACCCTTAGGATGTTGTTGCCATGATGAAGGGATGGTCGCCAGTTGGAGAGGAGAAGCCAGTGCTACCATAAGTGCAACCCAAGGAAGCTGGAGATTGGTGCCTGACAACAAGGATGGAGATGGTGGAAGGAGAGGAGAGAGATGACGGTCTCACGAAGTGAGTGAAAAGAAGTGAGAATGGGGGATGTGCAACAAGGATGGAGACAGTGGAAGGAGAGGAGAGAGATATGACGATCTCACGAAGTGAGTGAAAATAAGTGAGAATGGGGGATGTGCTGTATATATAGGCACAAACTGTCTGGAGTCTCGCCCATTGAAGTCTCTCATATGGTGCTCTGACACTATCGGAAGACCCTAGAAAGCCTTTTTAGGGCTGGAAATTGAAACCAAAAATGGGAATGAAGAAGAGAAATTGTATAGAAGATGTGGTTTCTCAACAAAAGGATGGGGTAAAGTGAGGGTATGTGGAAGATACAATGTTAAAGGGTTGCATGGCCCCTAACAATGCACCTGAGGTGTAGTGAAGTGAGGGTAGGTAGATTGTGGGATGGAGAAAGAGAGTGCTAGGAGTGGAGATGGAAGATCCAACCCCTGGTGTGCTTTGAGCAGAAGTGGAGTGTAATCCAAGATTTTGGAATGAAGACGTGAGTAGATCAAAATGTGGAGAAGATAGTGGTGGGATGGGAGGGAGTTGAGAAGTGTGGTTTGCTTGCTCAAATGAAACAAATGGTAGAGATACGCCCAATGAAGGGTATTTGTGTTGAGAGTCTTCTCTATTAAAGTTAACGTATTGAAAGTCATTCAGATCCTACACAAGGATATTGAAGGAGTTGAGGAAGGTGTAGTAGCCGTCGCAAGGGTAGGACCACCATGTGGATGAAGGCTGTTGGTTGCACAAGAGGAGTGAGAACTTGCACAAAAGGGATAAGACTGAATGGTGGCCAACTTGTCTATTTATAGATATTGAAGGGTGCCCCAAAAATTCGGGTTTTGGGGGACCATTGAAGCTCTCTCAAACTGTGCACCTAATTTGCATTTTTCATTAATTAAGCATGTTTTAGGGCAGTTTCAAGATGCCAATCAGCTGTAAAGCATGTTTTAGCTCAACATGTGGCACACCATGTGTTTAATGTGTTTAAATGTCCTATTTGACATTCATGTGTTTGTTCATATGGAGTACTTTGAAGCTTGTTCATGTGGGGACTAGTCCATTTGAATGGGGTTCTTTCGCATGCCTGTTTGTGTTTTTGTTTTTCTTGCTTTGTTTGAGCTTTAATTGTATGAATTGTCATCACTTGTTTTTGCTCAAGGTTTTGTAGGCAATTCATATTCCCTCTGCTAACCATGATTCTGGCATATATTATGGAGCTTTGGTTGAGCGTTATGGCTCTTACTAGTGCTTTTCTAAGAGGGTGCTGGGTTGCTCCTAACACAAGAAGGTGACTAAGCATGAGCACCTATCTGCAGTTGGCAGCTTAACTGTCAAAATCACTCAAATCGAAATAAGATTGCCTTATTCAATGCTGATTTTGAATTATCGTATGCATATAGCACGTGTGGGGTGTAATGAGACATTCTGTCTGAATGATGTTCTTACTGTTTTCGATGAAGTTGTATTCTTTGGAGAATCAAGGTGCATGTTTATTCTGACTTTTGACCTCTTAAAAGATCAGATTTGCTGTTTCAACAGTCTTAACATCCTTCATATCACTTCTGGCTTAGGAATATGAAGGCTATGTGGTGCACGTTCATGTTTCTGGTCATATACCTGATCAGTCTGAGTGTGTCAAACATAATGTGGCTGTTATGGGACCAGGGCGCAAAGTTCCCAATGTGAAACATTCAGAGTGGGTCCGGTATGTCTGAGTTTTGAGGAATTGATATATTCAGTGAGGGACTCATTTTGTTTTATGGGACAGCAGGTACTTAATAGCAGTGTTGGCCAAAAGATGCAAGAGTTATTCTTATCAGATAATGGTGATCAACTTCTCAAGGGGATAGTTTCTAATTTCTTTGAGGGGATATTTGTGCAGGACTCGGCAGGCACTTGAGCAATGCCGACCAAAAGATGCAACAGAGGTAGTCTTATCGGATGATGGTGATCTGCTTCTCGAGGGGATGGTTTCGAATCTCTTTGTGTTGGTATCTCGTGTATGTGTTCTTGACTGCAACCTGTTGTCCTGTTGTGCTGTGTGGTTGTAGCGATTGATTAAGCTCTGTGGTATGTAGAAGGCAGGTTTAGTTGATTCAGGTGCTCATCCAGTCGATGCTGAAGGAACAAGGTCATGGCAAGATGTAGTGTTGCAGACTGCACCCTTGACGGGAGTGTTGCCAGGAGTCATTAGGCAACTCGTACTCGAGTAAGGATCTAGCACCGAGTCAATCACATAATGTTGTGCAATTACAGTGTAGTTATTTAAACCAGATGTACACACAATGGATGTCAGTTATCTTCATGCACCTACTCATTTGTTGTCTGAGGGGCCAATCTAATTCCTTAGTTGAAGGGTTAGCTTTTGAAGAGCACGCTGTCTCATTAGAAAAGTAGTATGCACATGGAAGGAAACATTCTCATGTGGGGAAGGACGTTGTCAATTACACAGCTTTATGCCATTGTGAATTGCTGTAGCTTGGCTGAATGAAATAATGAATGTAAGAGCCGTATGAAACCCTGACTGCACATGCTTTAGATTCTGGACTCCAGTCTCAGTTGGCTGTTCTTGTAGAGCCTGTCTCGATCAAGGTATTGATTTTGAAGAAGTTGCTCCGTCATGGAAAGAACATCACTTATGGAAGGAAGCGTTCATTACAAGTAAGTGGCAAAAGAATTAAGGTTTTTACAAGCAGGCAAGAAAGATCATTGTCATGACATGATGCAGGAACAATTGTTATTGTTGATGACCAGATAGTGTTCGTTTGGTTCAGTCGGTTGAAACTATACAGCATCCTGTTAATTGGATTTCCATCAATAATTTTGAAAGCTGGCAAAATGCGACCTGGGAGCACCTACATCTGCAGGTTGCTTACATTTTTACAATGAGTTTTCTGAATTAATATTGTAATGATCTTAGTGGGTACAAAATCTGCTGACACTTTCCTTTCATGTCTCAGGCTCCTGGAATGTTTACAGAACTCATTCAGGCAAAAGCTTGAACCTACAGAATGCATCAACGTTACTTTATCTTTCTGAATGTTGTGTTGATTGGAGCTTGGTCTGATTACAGGGTCTTGTGAAGGACAAGTGCAAGATGTACAGCATGTCAATCGACTCCCTACTGAAGGCTTGAAAGTAGCCTAATTTTCAGTCTTCATATCAAGCAACCAACTTTCGGACACTGTGTATATGGGTTAACTTCTTTGTGTGTACCGTGGTGCAAACATGAGCAAGCACTTCAGGTAAAAATCCTATGCCTATCATGGATATAAATCTCTTGCATTGTGTTCTGATTTGTGAAGATTGTGTCCTCTTACTGTTCATCCTGACAGAATTCGGATGATCTTTATCAGATACAGGTCATAAACACCATGATGAAGCAAAGCTCAAGCGCCAGGATATTGGGTAAATCCCCAAAGCTCGTCTTCCATTCATGGGGTATCTTTTATACTGTGGTGGGCTTGTTATTCCATTACTTACAATGATTGAAGCTTGAAACTAAAATGCAACAGATTTTGACCCATCGTATGATTGGGTGATCCTGCACGCACCCAAAGAATAACTAACAAGGTGATGTAGTCACAAGGCCCTGCCAAAGCAAGAGTAGAGGCTAAGTTGAAAGGCTTAACAATGGTAAAGAAATGATCGAAAAGTGAATATAAAAAATAGTAATTAATTATACAATTTACGTGACCATGCATTAAAACTCCCAAGGTTAAATTAAAAGTAATTGGGACAGTTTTCAAAGAACAAATATATTATAATAGCCAAAATATTGATATTAATTGGGAGGACATTATTCACTTCAAAACTAACAAATGGTATACGAGATGGTGTTTTATCAATATTCTTGATTTAAGAGAAGGGTACAAATGGTCTTGTCAGATAGCTTAAACATACAAAATGTGTCAAACTTAAAATCATTGTGAATCTTTGGCCTTGCATCGAAAACATCAAAGTATTGGTGTTGATTAGGAGGAACATTATATGCTTTCAAATTGACAAATGACATGTAAGGCAAAGTTGTTATCAATATCCATGATTTAACAGAAGGGTATGAATGGTCTTGTGCATTACAAAGATTCTTCTTTCATTTTTGAGTGCACAAAAGGTTGAGACATGGAAAATAGTGTATATGTACCTTTCGTGCATGAGCTTTCCTACTTGTGAGAGCTTTTGTTCTAAAACACACATTGTGAGGGCTATCTTTCTTGTCAATCTCCATGCTTTGCAAGGCCTAGTTTCATTTTGGTATTGCAATAACAATAGAAACCCCTGAGTGTGCTAAACTTAAGCTTAAACTTTTCATAAAAAGCAGTACGACAATAGTTTTGTTAGCCTAAATTTCTCATCTTTAGTAAACGTCAACTATTTAAAAACATGCTTTTTTGATTTACTTAACTAGAAGCAAATTTCAAATGATATTCTACAATGCCATTGGACCATGCAACAGCATATGCCCAAAATGATAAGTATTTGTTTGCACTTGTACATGTTATCTTCGCACCTCGTTGTATGTATATACCAACTTAAGCTCCACTACATTCATATGTACACATTTTAAAGTCCTTGATATTTACATACTTTTTGTTCCATGGAACTTCTCACTTGTAGACTATGAGAACTTATAGATCATATTTTAACATTTTCATTATTTCTTAATGAACCTCTTCACTTATAGAAATAAGAGCATAGGGAGCTTTGTATGCAAGAAGGTGGTATACTTGGTCCAAAAACACGTCATGTGTAGATGGCTAAAATGCATTCTATTTGATCTTGCAACATCTATTTCAATATGTTATATGGGAACATGCAATGTTGCCATTTGGGAAAGACTACCTACTTTGGAAAAGAACTCCATGCATTGAATCACAATCATTTGAGAAGTAGATCTAACCCACCCAAATATATCAGTGAGATAAAGACAACAATTGCATTGTAAATCAATCATTTCATAGTAAAGGTCTACCATACATTTGATAGATTGTAGGTCTATGCCAAGTTCCATGGATTGTAAATCTTCCCAAGTAGCATCCCTTGAATGTTTTCATCCTACTCAAACCAGCCTATATAACCCTCTTGAAACCTTGACTTTCACTTGGCATAAGAGTAAAATTTCTCTCTCTAGAGTAATCATTGACACACTTGTAGTGTTTGGTACTAAAAATTCAAGTTATACATTTGTTTGTGCATTCTCCCCACACCTTGAATAAAGTGGCTTGAAATTGATTGATCTTCTAACACATAGTATTGATGTTTTAACATTTGTTGAGGAATAAGCTACATACGACTCCAAAATTAAAGTGAGGTTCAATTACCCATTAGTAGAGGATATATCACAATCTCATAGCACTTTTGTTTAAGTATGAAATGCCATGTGTGAACAAATTGTTACATGAACATGCACGTGTCTATCAAATTTATGGATCATAAGTGTGGAGTATATTTAGTACATCCTTATCGTCACGATCCAACATGTTTAGTACTCCTAAATCTAATTCGAATGAATTGCCTTGCTAGTTTTATTGCAACTCATATTGTTACCACTAATGCCTTGCTAATTTTAACTCCAACTTATAATCATTTTTTGAAAAGTTACAAATTATTATCAATCATAACTAAATTCCTTGTAATTCTAGCCTCAAAGTTAATTCTTCAATATATTTTGTAGATTATAACATGGTCACATATTATCTTGGATGGTTTTGAAGAGCCATCTCTTGTACTCGTGTTATTTGATTAACTAGAGAGGATAAGCTCACACACTTAGATTTAAGCAATTGGTATAAACAATTAAGAGTTTGGATATCTAAGATGATGACTAATTGCTATGCACTTTAAAGAGAAACCCTTAAAAGCCTAAAATTTTTATTAAACATGTATATACTTGCCTACCAATGGACATGCCACCCAACCAAGATGCAAAAGGTGATGCCACATGCTCTTGAATTAAGAACATTAATGCTAAATTAGGTCAACAAATGAGGGGTGGCAAACTAAATTTGTAGCTATAGTTGCAAAGATAAGTGATTATTGCACCACTTGGAAAAGCTTGCATGAATTGCCAAAATTACCTTCAAAGTCATATCTTAAACTCTCGGCCAATACATAGACTCACATATTCAATCAATGAAGGAACATGATACGATTGAATATAGTCTTTTGTAGATTGGGTTTCTCTAAGCATTTACTAAAACAATAAAAGAATGAGAAATTAGTTTTTAATTATTTCCTTATTTTATGTGCCAAGTAAAATTGTTGATTAAACTGAGCATTGGATTGAGGGTAGCCCAAAAAGGATTTGTTAGCATTGCCCTTTAGGGCATATCCTTATCCAATGATGCAGTGACAGGGTGGTGCAAGACCCAAAAAAATTACCTACTGTTAGCTAAAGTTAAGTGGTCTACTTAGCCTTGAAATGTGTGGATATCTTGGTTTTTGAGAAAGAAGAGTTTATTTTAGAAAATTAAAGACAAAAGATGGTCTCTCTCTCTCTCTCTCTCTCTCTCTCTCTCTCTCTCTCTCTCTCTCTCTCTCTCTCTCTCTCTCTCTCTCTCTCTCTCTCTCTCTCTCTCTCTCTCTCTCTCTCTCACATAGAGAAAAAGGGTAGCACCCTTATGCGCGATAGTGCACCCTTGTTTGTTGATTGACAATCACACTACTTGAGATTCTTGAGTTAAGTTCCACCATTTCAAGGTGTTGTTGAAGATTAACATGCAACACATGCAGACTTATATAAGCTATTAGTTCATTGTAAATAAATTCTAAGCAAACAACCCAAGGAACTAAGACTCGCACAAATGGATATCCCATGATATCTTTCCCTTTCTAAAAGATTTATTTTAATGTACCTATCGTGCAAGTGAAAAGTTTACTAAATTTGTGATAACCAAAATGACAAACAAGTGTGTTTCAAGTCTATGTTTAATATATTTGGGATTTTGTGAGGAAAGTAGTTATGGGATCAAACACATACATACGTTGAAGTTGGCATCAATGTGGCATGTTATTGTGTAATGATTATACCATTGTTCATAGTTTTCATCATTGCCAGCCTCTTAAATGTTAATAAATGTTGTATTGAGGTGTTGAGAAATCTTAGTGCTATGTTTGAGGTGTGGGCTAGCAATGATGTCCTTGGATTAGGTGAATTTGGCAATTTAAGTTTGCTTCTGGGTGGGAGGATATGCATAGTGTAGCAAAGTTCCAACCTTGAGCAACTCTATCCATTCTAATATTTCATCATGGAATAAAATATTTATATGCAAGTAACATGTAACTCCAAAAAAATATTGTACTTGATATCAATAATGTAACTCAAGTTCTTTAACCAAGAGACCGTGTATGGCTAAGAGGCTCACCTAAAATTTATTACATGCAAAGTTCCAATTTCTTAGCCTTCATCTTTGACAATGTACTCAAGGTCTAGGTTTCACTTGTGCAATTTGCTTCCTATTTAGGTGTTCAAGGTACTGATTGCATTTTATTTTGTTTGTACAGTTTGTTTCAAGAGAACTTCTTGAGTTAACTGCATTTTCTGTGCCTACATGTGATGTATTTGCAATCTAGGGAAAAAAAACTATTTTGTGCAGCTATGAAGTTAACTCTTTTATGCAAAGTGATATATAAAAGGGCTAGAAAAAGTGTAACTTTATCAATGTAAAAGTTTTCAAGGATTCTTGAATTATGTTTGCCATTTAATTATGCAACAATGGGCGACATAGGCAATCATTAAATCCAAGAAGTGTAATAGTCATGTTATGTGATGGATATTTAATGAACATTGAGACACATAAGACACAAAGTCTTGTCCATAAAACATATTAGACATACTAAGGGACATCTATGTTTATAAGGCTCTAGGTCCATTAAGAAAGCCATATCAATACATTTTAGAGTAAATGAAAGTCCTAAAAAGAATTATATACGTTTGGTAGGATATTTGCATGATATTTGATTTTGGCAGAAAAAGCTGTCATGTAAGAGTAAAGAGATCTTCACTTCTTCAAATAGTTCTAATAATATATATTATAATAGATATGTGTAGAGGAGCTTTTTGGACATGATTCCATTGTGCTTTCATGACTAGTAAAATCAAGCTTTGATTAAATAGTTTTTCCCATATATATGTCTATGATTGCACAACATTTAAGAGTATAATAATGTATGTATGTATTCTAGCCTACATCAAAACCATGAGTTGCATTGATGTATTTTTCAAGTTGGATATGTCATGTTTAGAAGGATGGTTCTAATGTTTACCCATGTCTACATATCTTAACCCAAAATGTTAAGCATTATTCGAGGTTTGCAAAAACAAAAAAAGGTATGTAGCTAGATGATTCATGTAGTGGATGTTAGGAGTAGCTTGCAAATTAGAAGTCATTGCTTATCGTTAACCCTAGTGCAAAGAAGGCAAAAAGAAGATTTAAAAGATGCAGGCAAAGTGGTAAAAAAGGATGAAAAAAGGCAAAAAGCATAAGAACAACCTTAAAAGTTCAAGGCAAGCTCAAAAGAGGAAATGCACATTTTGAATATAAAAGTGCACTCTAAATCCATGTAGAAGAGTGCTAGGCTCCAAGCATGGGTGAAGGCACAATGCAAATAGGAAGGGAATAGGAAAAGAGGACCTAGGCTAAAATGGTCGGACATGTAAAAAAGGGATGGATGCCCAAAGGGGATTAGGGTTAGGGTTTTGTATAAAAGGAAAAAAGTGAATGAAGAAGCTCATTCTTGTGTGTGGCCAAAACTAGCTCTCTTATTCTTATTCTTATTCTTCTTCTTGCTTGTTTGAGCTTGTGCTTAAGAGAGGGAGTGTGAGAAAGTGAGAGAGTGAATGTGTGAGAGCGAGGGACTGAGGTGGAGAAGCTCTCCATCTTCTTCTCTCTTCTTCTCTTTTTCTCTTCTTTTCTCTTGCTGCACATGGCAATGGAGCATGGAGCTTGGAGCTTGAGGATCGAGCTTGCTTGAGCTTGCACCTTGGATTGTGGAGGTACTAGAGTGCTTGAGGGAGGATGCAACTTGATCAAGCATGGAGGTAAGCTCACTACACTTGTAGGTGTGAGAGAGCGTGTATGGCTATGTGAGAGGTAGCCATTGCACTTGGCTTGATGCTTGAAATAATAAGTGGTCTGTGGGTCTTGATAGTTGGGGCGAGAAGCTTCCACATTTTGGTTCCATTGCCGGAACCAACGGATTCAAGCTTTGAGTGCTTGCATGCTCTAAATCGAGCATTGAAGTAGGGTTTGTCTCGAATCAGTGCTTGAGATAGGTAGGAAGTGAGGGAGTTGAAGAGGTATTCGATCTCCGTTGCAAGTTTTTTTGGTTTTTAAGATTTAGGTAAGTAGGTTGGATTAGCATAAGTGGTTGCATGTGATTTGAATGCATTTAGGTAAGGAAAAATTAAGCAAAACATAGAAATACACAATAGCGTGTGTGCTTTAATAGCAGACCCAAAACAGGGAGAAAACAGGGAAAAAAGACCTTCAAGGCATTAGGACAGCAAAGAGAGAGAAGGGGGAAGTAACAGGACAAGAGAGAAAGGGTGTAAGAAGCCAAGGGGTAGAGGGAGAGCTTATTTGTCATTTCTGAGTTGATAGAGAGCTACAGGGCTGGAAACCATTTCGTACTTGGCAATCTTCACCACCATACTTTTGAGCCCCACACAGGTAAGCTTTGAGTGTGCCTTTGTGTTGGTTAATTGCTTCCAGGATCATAGTCGGAAGATTGATCTAGTCACATGTGAGATTTGGTAATATTTTCATCATTCTGAAACTTTCACCGTCGCATTGTTCGAACAGTCCGATTCCTATAATCGGATTGTCCGATTGCCTTGAATTCGTCCCATTTTTTTCTTTTCGCACACAAACGGATTGTCCGATCGGACAACTTGGACTAGCCCATAGAACTGGACGGCCCCAAAAATTAGACAATCCACTAGGATACTCACATATTTGGCTTTGGACAGCCGAGTGCCCACTCACTCTGACAAGACTCACACGGTCCGAGTTAGGAAAATCGAACACAGACATTCAGATGGTCCACTCAAACTCGGACGGTACCTAGACTTCAACGTGCGAGTTTGAAACTCAGACGCTGTAACTCAGACACTATCACCTCAGATGAGCATGTAGAACCCAGATTCTGGAAAATTGGACCCACCCCAAGGCATGCAAAGGCTAGGCCCAATCCAGACAATCCCTCTAGGCCTCCAAATGCATAGAAGTCTCATAGGGCCACCATAGTCATCACGACTCGTGATCTAATGGCCTAGAAAACGACCGTGGCACCACTGACCCTTAGCCCCGTGTCCCAATAGAGACATGGACTCATTGAACAAACTTGCTACCCCTCAGACCACACATCTAGGATGCTGTAGAGACTAGAACAAACTAGCTAGAGTGGTTGTTAAATGCATGAAAGAATCAGGAAAAGTGTATGCTGCACTATATTATTTTCATTGGATTCCCACACTGCATCAATTAAACATTCGACGTGTACAGAAAAGTTGAAAGCTTGATTTCGCATTGGTGCACTTTGAGGAGGACACCACTAGCATATGAGTGCTCGTAACATTGAGAATTATTTTTAATAACAAGGAATTCACATAAGATAAGATAAGATAAAGTAATCCACTAGTAGGAGGAGACCCCTAGACATTGAATAGTAGCCAAGGATCCCAATCACCGAATACTGAGAGATTTGAATCGTCAAGCTCTTTAGGGAGCAACAATGATAGGCACAATTAGGGACTTGGCTCTACCTAGCTTAATCAATGCGATTGACATCGTAGTTTCTCAAGATGTCAAGCTCTTGCAAGTAGAGCTAGGACAGGACCAAATTTTGAGAGGGAAAGAGCCTTAGAGGTTGATCTTATGCTAATTGAGCTTCTCACAAATAAGCAACTCTTAGGACAACACGGTTGCAGAGTAGAGCAGAGTATCTCTAGTGACTATGTTGCTAGTAGGACTAGAAATCACCTCGAACTCTAGGAGCTAGACTAAGATACTTGTGGTTGCTAAGCAACTCAACAACTATCAGCCTGACAAGGACCCATATAGCTTTGAGTAGTTTGAGCAAGTATACGAGAAAAAAATGGCCTCACGGACCTTGCTCAATGCGCACAAACTTTTGGACTTTGCCTAGGAGACAAAGGATGGACGTGGTACACTAGTGCCGAATGCAATGACTTCAATAACCTCAATAGTCTCTTCATCAAGAGATTCTCTAAGATGGGATACTTCGACAACCTCATCGTTAGGTTGATGAACATTAGTCAAAAGGACAAGGAGGATATTCAAGACTATACCCATGTGCAGAGGAGTCTCTTTAAGGGAATCTAGCTGTCGTAGAGCGACCTAGAAAATGAGCGGTCTCCACTGTGTTCATAAGTGAAATCCAAAGTGAAGAGATTTACAAGACCTTGGTGAGTAACTCAACCCTACAAAGGGATGTACTAGCTAGGGTCTTCGAAGAAGCCATATGAGTGGATGACCTACTCAAGGAGAGGAGCTCAAAACCCACAACTCGGACATCACTACCTCTAGAATCTTAGAAAGAGCCATGACTGTTAGTGAAGGATCCCACCAGAGCACCCAAGACAAGGGAAAGAGTGTTGACAAGAGCCAGGAGTTGGCAAACGTGAAGCTAGACTTGGCTAGGCTTTAAGAGATGGTGAGAAGGCCTGCATGACCTCTCGTACAACGCATGCATTGTGAAAGAAACCACCTTCCGGCCGAGTGCATGGATCCTAGATTTAGACCCTATGCCGATTGTGGTAGGTTTGGCCATGATGCAATGCATTTCCGATTACCGAAGCGATTGCCGTACTCACAGCCATACAATCAGCCTTACTACCTAGGGAATAGACCATAACCTTTCAAAAGGGGAGCTCCACTATCTCTCTTAGTACCCAATGATTCAAAGCCAGCTGTCCCTAGGATGGAATCAACCCCACTGGGATACCTAAACCACATGGACCCATCATAACCCATCCACCAAGCGATGCTCCAATACATTATGTAGAGGAGCTGAACGAGGATGAAGCATACACAAACCCTTATGTCTCTTATGATGAAGAGGGCAATCCCAACGTGATGGATTTTAGACTAATACCAATGATGGCATTGTGGGTAGGGGAAGAGGAAGAGGTCTAGGAGGAAAAAATCAAGAACCCGCTGCATGCTGGACTTACGGTCAAATAGGACATATCTCATCTCAATGCCTTGAAAGGGAGCAAGCTTATTGGGAGAAGGCTGACCTGAGATGCCGCAAGTGTAGGATCACACACTTATACATTGAGTGCCCTAGGGGAGAAACCTTCCACTAGTCATGCTATCTATATCGTTGGGGCTATTCGGAGTTGAAACACTTGATGGCGAAGCCACGCTAATTCCATTGAATGTCATGACCTGAGCACAAGTAAAGCATGCCGATATTTCATTACCAGGACCAAGCAACCTTGATGCAGCTTCAATAGGGAAGAGAAGACATAGAAGAAAGAAAAACCAGGTTGAGACAAGGATTATGCTTAAGGCAGATAGTGCCACCACGTTATCAAAGGAAATGCAAGTCATGGGCACAGAAGTAGAGACATCTACTTCTAAGACAACAAAAAAGGGAAGTGCTAAGATTGGAGGATATCTTGATTCGAGGCACCATTTGGAAGTAGTGGTTGATAAGGTCAAGGAGTGGATGAGAGAAGCCCAAGTGCACCTAAAGGATGCAGAACCTATCACGGAGACGAGATCGATGAGCTCTCTAGTGTGAGCACACCAGTCTTGCCTACTCAGTTCAGATCAAGAGATGTATCTGCACCCCACGTAACCTTGCATAAACAGAACCTAGATGCCACAGGTGGGCAGATTGCCCAAGATCATTGGCTTTTGAGTGTAGAGCAGCCTAACCAAAAGCAAGGAGTTGGCAACTTGCCCACGACATTGATATCATTCCCTATGACCCTACCTTTGGGAGAACTTCTTAGGCAGAACTTGACGCTATGGCAAGGGTTGAAGTAGTGGGTAGAACGACATGACAAGCCTCTTGGAGTAATTCACTTGTTTGACCACAACACAATAACACATATATCAAGTGTAATCTTGAACTTAGTGCCTAAGTCTTTGCACGTGAATGCTTTTTGGAAAGGCATAGAGATGCATGCAGCCTCCTGTAGGCTTGGGGCAACCCACTCATGGAGACTGCAAGGTTTAATGTCACGTTGGCTAATGTAATGAAGGTCAACCATTTGGAGTGTTGAAATATTGGCCCTTGAAGATAGTGGGAGCCCAGTTCTCACTGAACTTCATAGTCATAAAGGGCGTGGACTACCACATCCTGCTAGGCCAACCTTGGATGCGAAATGCATGAGTGATAGAAAATTAGGGCAATGGCCTCATATTCTTACTCAACATATCAAAGGCTATAAGAGTCAAGATGAATACTTGGAAGACCACTCCGGTCAACCTAGATGCCATCTCTGCTATGTTGAAAGGAGACTCACAAGTTAGCAAATCCTATAGGCCACTAACAAAGTATATCCCTTGCCCTGAAGACGAGCGAGATTGGATGCATGTGCTAGCCACCATTGATCTGTTGCTCTCAGATGAAGAGGAGGATTATAAGCAGGTTGCTAAGGTAGCTAGTGAGTCTCAAAAAGTCACATAATCTTAGCTACCACCAAAGAGTAGGGTCCCACCATCAGTACCACTCTCTGCACATGGCCAAGAGCTTTAGTAATCGACCAACACTAGTGCATCCACCACACAAGTCTCTAATGCTGAACCTACCTATAAAAGTAAGAGTATCCACCATCACTAAGATTGAGGAAGATGATGAGGAAATGGTAGAACATGCCTACCTACACATATCAGTGACTACCTAGAACACACATCTTTGACGCACTCATTGACAAGGGAGCTAATTGTAATATCCTTACCCATGATCATTGGAACCTCATTGGTCAGTCCCAACTGCAGCCTACCAATGCTAAAATCAACCCATTTGGAGGACAGCCCTACTCACTATTGGAAAAGTGTAAAATAGAGGTCTATATCGAGACTGAAAGCCTACCTATGATCTTCTATGTGGTTCCTAGCACCAAGGCCGTTGGTAAGGAATCGCTACCAGGATGCTCATTCAAGAAACAAGCATACTGTAATGCCAACTATGACTCGCAGCGCATTCACCTCGCCATTGGCAATGTTTAGATAGTGACGACTTTCAACAAATAGTAGTGCAACTCCATCAAAGTGTGCAATGCCACCGGTAGATGAACCTAATGCACGGTCTAAGGAGGGGGTTTGTAACTTGTCCCATCCTGCCAAGGCAAATCACTTACAACCTAAAGGAGACACATCCAAGATCATTGAGCAGCAGCTCAAATGGGTGTCCAAACGACAACTTTATCCGCTTTTTAGAGGCCAATCCTCATGAACCAGTGACCATAGAACATCATGTCCTAGGCCTAGGAGGCAAAGCTGGTGCTACCAAAGTAGATGAACAATCGAGTTGCGATGGGTACCCAAAGACCTATTGCGTGCTTAAGGCTACTACGAGGGCGACGACTAGATTTGGTTGCCTAAGACTAGAAGCGGCACGGGTGCCCCTCATTTCAAGCCCTCCAACCCATCTCCACAAAGCAGTGAGATAGCTAGGAATGAGAAATCCATTGACTCAAAAATCACTAAATCTATAGAACCTCAACGAGTCTATCAACCAAAGCCACAACTTGCTGGCCCTAGGCCAACTCAACCTAACACTTCCACTATTCCAACTACTCCACACGTCGAGAGTAGTACATCAATTGAGCCACTGAAACAATCCATCGCACGAGTGACCGACAAACACCCCATTGAACCACCCATGAATCAAGTATCAGTAGTTAAGCTATCTAGCTCAACCAAACCCCAACCTCCCGCAAGCCTCATACCCTCCTATAAGTGTACATCTATCCGTATGTTGACTGTGGACCTAGTTGCGAATACGGGGAATGACACTCACTTGCATTAGATGCTTGGATGCCACATTCACCATGCTAGCCAGGAACTATGAACGAGTGGACATAGGCCTCCTCGATGGGACATTAGCAATGGAAGTGCGCTCCTTGCTATGCACTTGGGAGGACAATGAGTTTGTGTTTGTCAAGATTCCTGAGATAGTCGAGGCATTGATTGACAACATCGAGATTTCTCAAGAAGTAAGCTTGCACAAAATGGCTGATCACATCCTATTGCAGGAGAGAAAGTCTGCAAAATAAGCCATGAGTTAGAAGAGCTGACAAAGTTAGCCGACTCTGACTCTTCCTTTTTGCAAAAATGATATGCCCTGGGTCTCTAATGAAAACAAGAGTACTACCAAATGATGACCAACACTGAGCAAAGACGCACAATCAAAACCGCTAAGTACAACCCTACCTATGTGGCTTCTACCTCATTTAGAGTCTTGACCATCACATGCCAATGACCTTTAGAGAAACATATCATAGCCACCCCTATTTCGATTGAATCTTGACCGAGGAAGAACTGCATATTGCTAGCAGAATGAACTCCGATGACTTCCTCATTGATGTCTTGACCTACATTATACATGTAGGCATTAGACCTCATGACATGGACTATCATGTCCACTTGGAGTATGACCCAAAGTTCTATGATTGGCTCATGACGAAGTAGAGCACATCAAGCATGCACTTAAATGCCCTTAACCCTTCGTCCTCCAATCCTAGGAAGGATTTTCATCATTGTCAGACCATAGGCATTTCAATCTATACACAAATTGGTTCTCATCCATGGCAAGAAAGTGCTAAAATATAGATAAGATATCTGATTTCTACCTAGTAGGATAAGCCCAAATCTTAATCGAATAATCATCTATGAATACAGCAAATTACTTTTCACCACCCAAGGAGATTGACAAGGCATGGGGCCACAAACATCTAAATGCACAAGAGTCAAGGGCTCACCCATATGCATAGAGCCAAACTTTGTAGAAAGAATAAGAGAGAGATAGGGGCAACAGAGAGAAATTAGCTCTCAATGAGATTCTTCATATTATTCATTACACATACTAACTCAGTACATGAACTAGGTCTTAGTGACCAAAATAACTGACCACTGACTAACTATAGTTAAGTCAAGTATCAACTTATTGAAGGCACACACATGATAGACAACTACACACACCCAACTATCATGTTGGTAGCTATAGTAGGTAGATTGACTAAGCTTGCATATCTCAACACTCTCCCTCAAGCTCAAGTCACTACCTATATCCCAAGTAGTGATCTAAAATGAGTGAACTTATCTCTACCAAGTGATTTAGTAAAGATATCTATCACTTGGTCTTCATTCTTCACATGTATGAGGTCTATCACACCTCCAAGCACCATTTCCTTGATAAAGTGGTAATGGATATCTATGTGCTTTGATCTGCATGATAGACTGGATTGCTTGCCAAGAGCACTATTGCTCATGTTATCACGTTAAAGCTCGATTGGTTTATCCATACAAATCCCCAAGTCATCCATCAACTTAACCAACCAAGCAACCTCACTTGTAGCCAATGTTGCACCTTTGTATTCTGCTTTTGTACTTGAGAGAACCATAGTTGGTTGTTTCTTACTACTCTTGATGCCAGGAGGCATATTCCACGGTGGATTCTGTGGGTTTTGTGGTGGATTCTGTAAAATTATATTTATTGCCGGGGCTCATACACAAGGTGGATTCCTTGTGTGAAAATTCGATGGGAACGCCTGTCCTTTTCGGGTGTCTCGTTAATTTAATGTGCAAGTGGGTGATTTCGCAAAATACATATTTAAATTAATGGACGTTTATGAGTTTAGAGTGCGCACTCATAATAAATTAAGGTTAGGACTGAGTTCTAACCAATTTATTTATTTTTTAGCTGAGGACTGCTAGGTATTCACTTTTGTTGGTTTAATTTTATTATTTTCTAACAATTGTGAATG
This sequence comes from Lygodium microphyllum, assembly GCF_053477565.2. NCBI lineage: Eukaryota > Viridiplantae > Streptophyta > Polypodiopsida > Schizaeales > Lygodiaceae > Lygodium > Lygodium microphyllum. The sequence continues at coordinate 92,251,668 of NC_141153.1, read as the reverse complement.
CTTCAGTTGATGTGTAGAGCAGGTGGCGATGGCGCTGGGAAGCATTGGACGATAGCGTGTATTCAAGTTATTTAGAAGAAATTATAATTTTTGATGGGTGCACATCTTAGGCGTGGCGCCAATATTTATTTTGACACGCTCATTTATTAAAGCGCTTGACATATATTTATTATTTTGTATGCGCACGGACGCACGATTTAAATATTCATTATTGGGTATTGTATTTGGACACAGCCCGACTCTTTGGGTGCCCAACCACTTTATTCTTTATTTGGACAAAAGCAAACACAAAAGCTAAAGCGTGCTGATTGTAAATTTGGGCTATTTTTGAGCTTGGAGATGAATAAAATATTAAATACATGCTTTGTGGAGTGCTCACACAAGGCATGGGGGGAGATTGTACCCAATTAGTCTTCCTACTTTATGTCGTGCAAATTTTCTCTCTTGGTTTTTGAGTGCAAAAAGTAGAGTTCTTTGTTCTTGGGGACCTTCTGGCGCTCACTATGTATGCATACGGCATTCGATTTACGCACCAACTCCAGCTAAGCATGTTGCTTTCAAGTCCAAATGCATATCCATTGATCAATCTCCTACCATACATACACCTAGTCCAATCTACATCACAATAACCTATAAGCTTAGTAGGCTTACCATGCTCATAGAATAGTCCATAAGACAATGCACCCTTCACATATCTCAAAATTCTTATCACAACATCTAGGTGAGGTTTCCTTGGTTGTTGTATAAACTGGCTGATCAAACCAACTGCATAACTCAAGTCCAGTCTAATAATAGGGAGATAGATTAGACTCCCAACCATCCATCTATGCATAGACATGTTCTCTATCATATTCCCTATATTAACATGCAACTTTACATTATGCGCCAATGGCATGTCTCTGGGTTTGCATTCTAGCATGCCATACTTCTCCGGGTTTGCATTCTTGCATGCTATACTTCTCCAACATGTTTTGTGCATATTATTTCTATATCATCCATATCCAATGACGTGTATGCATAACTTCGATCCCTAAGAAAAACTTCAGCTCTCCCAAGTCTGTAATTTGAAATTCTTTCTACAACATAGCTTTTATGTCATCAATGCCCTATATGTAATCACTTGTGATCACCAAATCATCTACATAGATTAACAAAATCACATATCTAATCTCTGTTTTATTGGTAAATAGGCTATGATAAGCTTCACCTAGCTGAAATCCAAGTGACTACAAGTATGAAGTAATCCTAGCATTCCATGCTTATGGGCTTGCTTTGAGCCATACAATGCTTTCTTCAATCTGCATACATGCAATGGATAGTTGGGATGCAAATAGCGCTTTGGCTGATCCATATAAACCTCTTCTACCAAATCACCATTTAAGAAAGCATTTCTCACATCCATTTGATAAAGATTGTAGCCTTTGGGTGCAGCTAATGCAATAAAAGGCCGTACAATTGCCATCTTGGCAACTAGACTAAAGGTCTCCTCGTAATCTAGCCTATATTGTTGGGAATATCCTTTCACTACAAATCTAGATTTGTAACTCTCTAGTGAACCATTAGAATTACATTTTAGTTTATAGACCCACTTTCATCCAATAGGCATTTTGCCCTTAGGCAAATCAACCAAATCCCATGTTCTATTTTTTAGCAAAGCCTCATATTCATCATTCGTAGCCTTGCACCCGTTTTCATCCTTAACTGCTTCTGCAAAGGATGCAGGCTCTTTGTATTTCAATACTTCTGCCATGTATGCATAATTTCTTGCTAAGTTTCCACTATAGGTAGGCCTACCCAAAGGCTTCCTTTCTCTATGCGATCTCTGCAACAATGGAGGTTAACTAGATTCTTATATCAAGACTCGCTACAGGTATACTAGATTCACTGTCAAGACACTTTGAAGAGTCATAACCCAAAGTCAATGGACCTGTAATATCATTAGAAACCTTTTCTTTTCCTTTATCTCTCCCCCTCACAGACATATCCATGTCAGTGGATGAAGATCCATGTCTATAGAGCCTTCGAGTCTAAGGACTTACATTGCCAGATGGCCTTTAGGTCCATTGATAGAAGTAGTGCCTTGCCATCCATTTCTAGTGTATGTGCCCTATGAATTGTCATCATATAACACATGTTTAGCACTATACCAGATGCTTACTCATCTAGTCAAAACAATGCACTTATATGCCTTCCTTTCCTGTGAGTATCCAAGGAAAACACACTTCATTGCTTTAGGGTCAAGTTTCATTCGTTTGTCATTTGGAACATGGACATAAGCAATGCTACCAAATACTTTCAAATGTCAAATATTGGGCTTATAGCCATAGAGCTTCTCATAAGGTGTCTTTTCATGTATTCCTATTGTAGGTGTTCTATGCATGACATAGATAGCCGTAAGGGTTGCTTCAGCCCAATAGGAAAAAGGCACGTCTTTCTCATTTAACATGGCCTTGGTTACCTCCATAATAACCATGTTCTTCCTTTTACCAACTCCATTCTACTATGGAGTATAGCTACAAGTCAATTGCTTCCTAATCCCATGCATTGCTAAGTATTTGTTAAACTCCTTTGAGACATAATCTTTTTCAGCATGAGCTTTAAAATCCATAAAGTTGTCCAAAATCTCATCTTTATGATTTAAGCTTAATATCCAAGTGTACTTGCTATAGCCATCCACAAAAGTCGCATAGTATCTAGACCCACCAAGTGATACATTATGAGTGAGTCTCTGGATATCTGAGTGCACAAGCCGTAAAGGTTTGTTGCTATTTTGTGTATTCTTGACAAATGGAAATCTAGCTTATTTCCCAAACTGACATGCTGAGCATACATGTTCCAAATCAGTATACTTAAACCTTGGTAGCCTTGTAATAAGCTCCTTATATTGCATATGTTTCAACTTTTGAACATTTATATATCCAATCCATTTATGCCACATATCAATGTCTCGAATACTTGCCCCATCATGAGCAAACATAGTAGCATTCAATTCAGGTATGTTTGCATTTATTGTAAACATTCTACCATGTCTTTGGCCTTTAGCAACCAATCTACATCCTCTACCATATTCCTCTATGAAGCAACCATCTCTATTGAATCACACCTACAGGTTACAATCAAATTCTTGGTGATCGAGGGAACATGCAATACATCATGCAATTGCTTTTTTCTACCATTAGGCATAACCAAGGGAACAAGCCGTGTGTGTGCTATATCATGCTAAGAATCATCTCCAATACATACATAGCTATTAACACCTATTTTAAGCTCATTAAACCACTCAAAATGTGGTGCCACGTGGTTTGAGGCACCAAAACCTATATACTAGCCATCACCAGACTTTCCTTATTGCTTGCCCTTGTTGTGTACATAAGTTATAGTAAAAAATCTCTCACCAGTCTCAAGCTCTACAAGACTAGAAGATGCATATTGACCATGCTATCTACCCTTTTGATCAACTTGCTACTTCTAGCACTCTTTTGCAATGTGGCCATGCTTTCCACAGTGATGACAATTGTTATCCTTGTTTGCATTTTCATGACTAGACTGTGAATGCTAGGATATTTTACCCCTACATTGAGATCTCCCCCTCACATGATGGGAGTATGCACCACCTCTACATTGGCAAATCCCTGTTGACTCTGCCCATGCTAAGTTACATGCTGTTGGGTTTCCTTGCCATGGCTAGAACCTTTGCCATGATGACCATAGCCTCTATGATTAGAGAAAAAATATGTATCTCCATTTTTAGAGCTACTTGAGCTCGTAGTCAACCCCAATTTCACTTCTTCATGGATAAGCAAGGATACCGATTCATTAAAGCTAGGCATTTCAGCCCTGATTGAAATTGATATATCAAAGGACTTATATTCCAGCGCTAGACCATTCAGGGTTACAGCCACCATATCCTCATAATCTACCTTAGTCCCAATGGATGTTAGTTGATCCGCAATAGTTTTTATCTTAGTCACATAGTTTTGAATAGACTGCCCTTTCCTATCCATCATGTTAAACTTTTGTTTTAGTTGTATATTTCTAGAACTAGTAGTAGTACCATAGTATCTCATCACAATATCCCATGCATCCTTTGTGTGCTGCAATTCGTTATTTTCATAACCATAGCATTAGAAATACATAGGGATAGCCAATGTAGTAACCTATGAGCTCTCTTAGTCCATGCTCAATGTGTAAGCCAATCAGGAGTTGCATTCCTATCAGAGAGTTTGGGATCAGCCTCCACACTTGTAACCAAGTCCCAAGAGCCCTTTCCAATGAGAAAATTCTTCATCCTGAACTTCCAGATAGAATAGTTTTTGTTGTCTAAAATTTCACCCACTATTTGAGTTATGTTATTAGTTCTTTCAGTGTTTTCCATCTCTATAACTCTTTGTATTCAATATAGTTTGAATTAGATAGTGTTTGACTCCTTACAAACCAAGTAAGTTGTGTATGACAATTTCAGCCCAAAAAATTTTGAGAGTAAATCTTTGCAATAGTTAGTGTATTTCAGCTCACAAACATGCCAAAAACATACCCAAACATGTAGTAAAACATCTAGATATGATGGCATGTTCATGTAGACTTTATCTCTTGCATATCATGTATGCAACCAAGCTATGTAATAGTAGATAGACAAGAAATTAGTAATGACCAATAGTTATTTCCTTGTGAAAAGTAAATTATTTTCAGCTCAAAACAACCTCAAAACATCTTTGACATGTACCATAACCCTTAGGGTTCAATGCCAAGATATAAAGCATCAATAGTGGTGTATATGACCAGTAAGCAATGCTAAACAAGCTTCTTAAAGGCTATAAAGAGCTAGCCCACTATATGACTAGCAGTGAATTTAGTCCAAATTTAAAATATTTATGGCCCACAACATCCAAAGAAAATCCACATCACATCCCCAATACATGTGCAAAAGATCCAAGTACAAACAAGCATCACAATGCTTCAATCTTCAATTGTTAACTATCATACATTCAATGATAGATTTTAGCCTCCTCTTGCCTTCCAAATTTGAGTTTTAAACTCCTAAAAAATGTGTCCAAATGGAAGAGATTGAAGGCATTTACATTGTGTCAAACATTCCATGACATTGTCTATGGTTACAAAGCATCTATGGTAGAGAGTCATCTGACATATCCCGTCAAAATGAGGACATACGTAGGTATCATGGGCAACATACCACACTGTTTCAGACCTAAGAAGGCTATTTATGTAGCCTCATATGCATCTCACTAAGATCATGAGATTTCTCCAAGAGGTAAACATGATGCCTACTACATAGTCCAATGGCAATACTTCCCATCAAGCATTTGATGAAGACAAAAGAACTTCAGCCCACACAAGTACAACCTCACAGTGATTTGCTCCAGATTTAAAATTGATGGTTATCTACTGTAATTGAGCATATTCAATGTTGAATATACTCTTGAAATGATCAAGGCACTTGCCAAATGCCAAGGCTCAATTGGGCTACTCAACTAGAGTGCTGGTCCTCAAACTTGATGTTTATCATCATGATGAAAACTTGTTGTGTTGTTTCATGCTATCCATTTCTTGTTGAAAAACATGTATAGTTTTCAGTAATCACATTTTTTTAAGTTGTTGCCTTTATAGTGATCAATGCTCATTAAAATGAACCCCCACATATGCCAAGAAATACACTTGAATAGCCTCAGCATTCTCTGAGCTAAACCCTCAAAGTAATCATACCTTTGAAGTAGTGCAAATGGCTTCCACACATGAACTTCTATAGGATTTCAATCTCCATCACCTTGCAACTCCAATGTTGTGCTTATAGGCTTCACGGATCATTCATAGATCATGGGGATTCATGCTCTGATACCATGTAGAAAGAATGAGAGAGAGATAGGGGAAACTGAGAGTAGTCAATTCTCAATGAGATTCTTCATATTATTCATCACATATACTCACTAAGTCAATACATGAACTAGGTCTTAGTGACCAAAAGAATGAACCACTGACTACCTATTGTTAAGTCAATTACCAACTTATTGAAGGCATACACATGATAGACAACTACACACATCCAGTTGTCATGTCGGTAGGTAGTAGATAGATTGACTAAGCTTGCATATCTCAATAGACTTCTTATGCAAGTTACGAATTTACCTACCATGCAAACAATGATCACATAAATCAAAATAAGAATAATCCAAGAGCAAGAAATACTGCAAATGGATCAATACTTTCTTTCCTTTCAAAGATATGTATCCAAGCCAATATTGCCATAAAGATATATGTGGAAGATTGGTCACAACCAAAACAGGTCATGAAGAATCACCAAATAATACATGATACCTATCATCATCCAACTGTCTAGCTAAAATAAGGCTTTTGGTCAAAACCAAGACATAATGTACATCATGAAGCAAAAAGGAGTCGTATTACCAAAATATAGTCTAACATTATGTATGTCAATGGTCACCAATGCAGTATCATCTTCCAGTCTAACAATAATGTAATGGTACAATAGTTATGAAACCAATGGCGATGTGAGGTAACATGGAATGAAGCCCTCAAATCAAGAAGGCACAACTAAGAGTAAGAAGATGGTCAATTGAGTAGCATAAAGAGATGAAGCAGTAAGAATATAATAATCTAAATTGTACTCTAAGGCATTTATCTCCTCTATCATCACATTGGACTTAGTATAATCTCAATGGACTTTGACTTTTCTTGTACTTTCTACTTACCTTTCTCATTGCATATTTTAGCACTACGGCCTAATGCAACCATGTTGACCATAATAATGACATGTTAAAGAGAACTTATGATCATGAGACTTACTACGAGATTGCCCATGAGATTGTGACTGGTGCACAGATCGGTCGCCGTATACGTGTGTAGTGAGCGTCATAAGGTCCCCAAGAACAAAAGAACTCTACTTTTTGCACACAAATCAATGAAGAAAGCTTGCACGACATGAACAAGAGACCAATTTTTTGCAATCTCCCCCCATGCCTTGTGTGAGCGCTCCACAAAGTATGCATTTCATATATTATTCATCTTCAAGCTCAAATAATAGCCCAAATTACAAAATAGCACGCTTTAGCTTTTGAGTTTGCTTTTGTGCCAATAAAGAATTAAAGCTAATGGGCGCCCAAGAAGTCAGGCGGTACCCAAATACAATGTCCAATACAAATATTTAAATCGTGCGCCCATGCGCATACAAAAATAATAAATAAATATCAAACATTTTGATAAATAAGCGAGACAAAATATAGGCGCCATGCCTAAGATACGCGCCCATAAAAAATTGATGATAACTTGAATACACACTATCCTCCAATGCTTCCCAATGCCACCGCTGCTCGCTCTACACATCAACTGAAGCATTCACAATTGTTAGAAAAATAATACAATTAAACCGACAAAAGTGAATACCTAGCAGTCTTCAGCTACATAAATAAATTGGTTAGAAATCAATCCTAACCTTAATTTATTACGAGTGCGCACTCTAAACTCATAAACATTTATTAATTTAAATATGTATTTTGCAGAATCACCCGCTATGGAATCACCCATGTACACATAAAATTAATAAAACGCCCGAAAAGGATAGGCGTCCCCATCGACTTCTCGCACAAAGAATCCACTTTGTGTATGAGCCCCGGTAATAAAATTTTACGGAATCCACCGCAAAACTTCACGAAATCCACCGTGGCACGGAATCCACCGTGAAATATGCCTCCTGGCATCATACCTCCGAGGTGAGATAGCAATTGTCCTCAATTGCTATTAGCTCAATGTGGAGCTAATAGAGTGGGGAAAGCATTTAAGTCTTTAGCGTGCATCCATTGGGCCTCTTCAACAGGATGATTTTTAAACTTGACCAAATATCTAGAATATCTACGACCAGTTCTAGTAGTCATAAAGTCAGTATCTATAATAATTTTAGGCTCAAGGATTTCAATTTCATCATCTAGTAAAGGAGGGTTTTCATAGACTGTGTGTACAAGTAATTGGCCTCTAAAAGGTCGTAATAAACTGATATGGAAGGTGTTGTGGATTTTCCAATGTTGTGGTAGTTCTAGTTTAAATGCATTGTCATTGATTTTGTGTATGATCTTGAATGGTCCATAAAATCTAGGTGCTAATTTCACAACTGGGTGCTTATCTACACTTTGTAATCTGCGTTTTTCAATTCGTAACCAAACATAATCATCAACTTTAAAATTCATAGCCTGTCTTTTTTTATTTGCTTGTTTTGTATATGATTGCTGGGCTTTGGCAATCATATCTTTAACTTTATCAAAAATAGTGGAATGCATGTTAGCAATATCATCAGTAGTTTGAATTTTGTTTGATAATGATGCAACAGGTGTAGGCAATCGATATCCATAAATAGCTTCAAATGGTGCTTTCTTTGTAGCTGTATGTGGTGTATTGTTATATGCAAACTGAAGTAAATGTAGATGTGTATCCCATGTGTGTGGTTTTGAAATGGTGTAAGCACGCAAAAGATCTAAAATAGTACTGTTAGTAGCTTCTGTTTGACCATTTGTTTCAGGATGAAATGCAGATGAAAAATCAATCTTTGTTCCTAAATTAGCAAACAAAGTAATCCAAAAATTATTACAAAATCTATAATCACGATCAGAAATAATGACTTTTGGTAAACCATGGTTAGTGAAAACAGTTTTCAAAAACAATTGAGCAGCTTGAGATGCAGTTAAAGTTTTCTTGCATGGAATAAAATATGCTTGTTTGCTAAACCTGTCTATAATAGTCCAAATCATATCATGGTTAGCTTTAGTGTTAGGTAAACCAGTGATAAAATCCATTGAAATCTGTTCCCATGGTCGCGATGGAATAGATAATGGCATTAGTAAACCATATTGTTTACCATGGTGTCTTTTAACTTGTTGACAAACTAAACATTCAGATACAAAGTTAGATACATCAGTGTCCATGTGTGGCCAATAAAAATCTTCAGTCAATGTCCACAAAGTAGATATAATTCCTCTATGACCTTGATATGGAGGACAATGAATTTCATGCAAAACAAATGATCGAAATGGAACTGTCACACATAATCTTTTTTCATAAAACATGAATCCATTATTGTAAGACAGTGAATCAATAGGAATCCAATTATTTGCAACTAGTTTATTCCAATCAGCTTGAAAAGTAGGATCTTGATGATAAGTATCTTTCATAGGGATAAGGGAATCAAATGATATCACAGAAATATTGTGAATTTTCGGTCTTCTACTCAAAGCATCAGCTACAACATTCTCTTTTCCAGGTTGATATTGTATAAGGGGATGAAAACTTTGAATAAAGGCAGCCCATTTAATGTGTCGGTCAGATATTTGTGGTTGACTAAGGATATGTCTAATGCTTTGTTGCTTAGTTTTGATCATAAATTCAGATCCCATTAAATAATGTTTTCATTGACATAAGGCTTGTACTACAGCTAGTAATTCTTTATCATAGGTAGAATATTTAAGTTCAGATGATTTGAGTTTACAGCTAGAATAGGCTATGGGATGATTATCTTGCATAAGGACAGTTCCTATTCCAGATCCACTAGCGTCAGTAACTACTAAGAAGAATGGTCTATTGAAGTCAGGTAGTTGTAATACAAGAGCATGAGTTAAAGCATGTTTCAATAAATCAAAGGATTTTTGTTGATTGTCAGACCAGTTATACACAATACCCTTCTTTAAAAGTTTTGTCAAAGGTAATGCAAGTAATGAGAAATTCCTCACAAATTTTCTGTAAAAGCTAGCAAGACCTAGAAAAGAACGTAATTCATGCACATTTTTGGGTATGGGCCAATTTAAAATTGTTTCTATCTTTTTAGGGTCGACTTTAATACCTTCTGATGAAATAATATGTCCTAGATATTCAATTTCTGTTTGGAAGAATTCACTCTTTTCGGGGTTAGAATATAATTGATTGTCTTTTAACAACTTAAAAACTAAAGAAAAATGTTCATAATGCTCATTTTCATTTTTACTGAATACTAATTTGTCATCAAAGAAAACTATAACACAATGCTGATGTTTCAAAAATATGCGATTTATCATATGACTAAATGTGGCTGGTGCATTAGTTAAACCGAAAGGCATAACTATAAATTCATAGTGTCCAAATTGTGTTCTAAATGCAATTTTGAATATATCAGATTTGTCCAATCTTACTTGATGATATCCAGATTTAAGATCTATCTTACTGAATATGGCAGATCCTTGTAGCTTATCCATAAGATCATCTACCCTAGGAATCGGATATCTATTCTTAACAGTAATTTTATTTAGGGCACGATAATCAATGCACATACGATAAGTATTATTTTTCTTTTTCACTAATAATAAGACAGATGCACCAAATGGAGAACTACTAGGTCTAATTAATCCTCTATTAAGTAATTCTTCTATTTTATTTTGAATTTCTTTCTGTTCAATTTGGTTATGTCTATATGGTGCTTTATATGGTGGTTGTGTTCCAGAAATTAAATCTATTTTGTGATATTCAGGACGTGAAGGTGGCAGTCCAGGTGGTAAATCAGCAGCAAAACAATATTGAAATTGGGCAAGGAATTGTGTATGCCTAGGATGCATTTGTTTTTCTTTAGCTTGAATTTCATTCACCCATATTAAATAAGATTTGCTACTTTTACGTAATGCACGTTTAGCCTGAGTATGAGTAACCAGTGAAAAATTATTGGAAGCGTGCATACCATGCAGTGTAATTTGTTTTCCTTGAAAATAAATTTTAATTGAATGCGTAGAATAATCTATGTCAGGATTGTATTGATGGCGCCAAGGCATTCCTAAGATAATGTCACTAGACTGCAAAGGTACAACTAGGAAATTTCTTCGTTTAGTATATTCACCAATTTTAATTTCTAAATTATGCACCTCTTGTGTTCCATTATATCTAGTACCTAGGAATGCAGCCTTGATGCGATAATGTGTAGAAACAGTTTGTAAATTCAATTCTTTGACTAACTTTGCAGAAATAAAGTCATGTGTGCTCCTATCATCATGTAAGATAATATTTTCTTTACCATGCACAAAACATTTCATTGTTAATAAAGAATGGGGAGTTGGCATACCTGGCAAAGTATCCGAAGTAGTACCAATGTTTTCATCATCTTCCGTAAAGTCCAGCATTTCCTCTCTTTCTTCTTCTTCTATTGCGCCAAGATAATTGATATGGACAGGTGGCTTTTTGGATTGACAATTGGCTACTAGATGTCCAGGTTGATGGCATTTGTAACAAACTATGGGTTTTGCTTTAGATACATTATTGGTAATGGCAGGAAGTTTAGGAATGTTGGGATTTGACTGTGAGAATGGCTTAGGGTTTGGATTGGTGTTTGATGGCAAGGCAGGTGGTCGTGTCCAAGATTTACGGAATGAAGATGGAAGAAAACGACTTTGATTGAATCTTCAAAAATTTGAATTGAATTGTTTGGAACCATAGTTACCATTAGTTGGAAATTGTTGTGGTCGCTTGTCTTGTCCTCGAATCTTGTCTTCAGTGTCATGAGCCAAGGAAATTGCATCTTCAACGGTTGTTGGCTTAAACATATTGACTTCCGCATAGAAATGTCCAAGTAGGCCAGACATAAACTTGCGTTTATGAGTTGCTTCAGATACATCTTCGAGCATTCGTAGTTGCAGTAAAGCATTTCAGAAACGTTCAGTGTATTGGGAAATAGGTTCACGATCCCTTTGTTGTAGAAGATCCCATTGCTTGATGGCTTTTTCATGGAATTGAGGAGGAAGGAAATTCTGCAAAAATTTCTTTTGGAAAGTCTCCCATGTAGTGGGGCAATCAACGCTCTTACGGACCACAGTCCACCATAAAGATGCTCGGTCAACTAAATGATTAGTGACACATTTAATTTTGTCTTTCTCAGCATATATTTCTTCATGGAAGTAATCATCAAATTGACTAATAAAAGCAAATACAATCTTTCCATCGCGTGATCCATTGAAAGTACGAAATTTGAAGTTTCTTTTACTTATCTTTGTTTCTTTGCGAATGGATTGGGCTTCAAGTGTTGCATCGATGGTACGTCGTATAAGATCTTCGGGTTGCGATCCATCTTGGTCAGTGGTAGATCGTTGCAGATTGGCCAATTGAACTTGCAAAGCTTGTCGGGCTCTTCGTTCTTCTTCAAGCTGCATCATAATCAAATCCAACTTTTGCTCCATCGTTGGTTCGGGTAGATCACCTTCAGCCATAAGATCGTCCATGTTTTGTTTAGTCATCCTGCAAAATTCCAAAAGACCTCACACTCTCGAAATCTTATTAGCGGGATGAGTGTAGCTCAAAAGCAGGTATACAAGGCTTGTATATTTTGTTTGGCTTTTGTAGTCTTTCTCCTTTACAATTGCGGTATTCGTTGTCACAACCATCTTCCAAGAGAATAGTGTCACGTAGAAACTGTGTATAAACTACGTATGAACTTCTGTTCTTGCTGAAACTGGTTCAGCAAGACTGCAAGTGTGAACAGGGTCTTCTTGGAGCTCCAAAACCAGTTCAATTTACAAACAGTATGAACTGCCTCTAAGAAGGTAAGTTTGGTTGAGTAAGTTGAAGCTTAGTGTGACTTAGGTGATTAAGCTTTTTTAAAGCTTAATTGACTTAAGCTTTATGAAGCTTAAGCTGTGTCTGTTGCCGTTTCGTTTTTTTGAGGGGGGGGCATTTTTCATGCCATCGACTCTGGCGACAGCATACCGTGGCATCAAATCATCAATTTGATAGGCCTTAAGCTTCTAAAGCTTAAGCCTTAAGCTTATTACTTTAATTGTTTTTAAACTTCTCTTCTTTCTTCTCTATAACAAAACGACTTAATATAGAAGCTTTACCGCCGGTCCTTCGCCTACAGAGGCTGGTCTTTCGCGATTAGAGGGTGCAGAAGGGGGTTCTTGACTGCCAGGAACACGCTGGTATTGACCGTTCGCGACAAAACTGACTGTAGAGCTCGATCATTCCAGGATCTCTGCCTTCACGCGAGATGGAAAGCGATTGGAAGCTCTCGATCTCAGCTTTGCTCTGATACCACTGGTGCACAGATCGGTCACTATATGCGTGCGTAGTGAGCGTCAGAAGGTCCCCAAGAATAAAAGAACTCTACTTTTTGCACACAAATCAATGAAGAAAGCTTGCACGACATGAACAAGAGACCAATTGGGTGCAATCTCCCCATGCCTTGTGTGAGCGCTCCACAAAGCATGTATTTCATATATTATTCATCTTCAAGCTCAAATAATAGCCCAAATTACAGAATAGCACTCTTTAGCTTTTGAGTTTGCTTTTGTGCCAATAAAGAATTAAAGCTAATGGGTGCCCAAGAAGTCAGGCGGTATCCAAATACAATGTCCAATACAAATATTTAAATCGTGCGCCCATGCGCATACAAAAATAAATAAATATCAAACGCTTTGATAAATAAGCGCGACAAAATATAGGCACCATGCCTAAGATACGCGCCCATAAAAAATTGACAATAACTTGAATACACGCTATCCTCCAATGCTTCCCAATGCCACCGCTGCTCGCTCTACACATCAACTGAAGCATTCATAATTGTTAGAAAAATAATACAATTAAACCGACAAAAGTGAATACCTAGCAATCTTCAGCTACATAAATAAATTGGTTAGAAATCAATCCTAACCTTAATTTATTACGAGTGCGCACTCTAAACTCATAAACATTTATTAATTTAAATATGTATTTTGCGGAATCACCCGCTATGGAATCACCCACGTACACATAAAATTAATAAAATGCCCGAAAAGGATAGACGTCCCCATCAACTTCTCGCACAAAGAATCCACTTTGTGTATGAGCCCCGGTAATAAAATTTTATGAAATCCTCTACAAAACCTCACGGAATCTACCGTGGCATGGAATCCACCATGAAATATGCCTCCTGGCATCAGTGACTTGCCACTATTAGGCTGTGAGTCTCTTCTATGGTTAATATTACCATTTCCACCATTTCTATCTCTAATTGTAAGTGTATGAGAAGTACATGTTGCATCAATATTCTTTTTTTTTAAAACTTCTTTTGTGAGTAGAGCACTCTCTACATCATTGCATTTAAAACCATCTTTAGGAGGATAAGTACTAATAGTAGTACAAAATATATCCCATGACTCTAGTAGTGTGACAAGCACGAATCTCAAAGTACATCATAAGCATATCTAAGTATATAAATTAATGCCAAACAACCATATAAGCATGTAAAATACCCAAAGCACTTGTTTAGAGCTATACTTCAGAATTACATTGGGGATATTTTTTAGTAGAGTGCATTGATAAATTACACGCGATGAAAAATTGTTGTGTCATAGTGAAGTTTGGGCAAGAAAGTCGATGTTGTGCCACATATCCAAATATTATAGTGGACAAGGTGGAGTACTTTGGCAACTTGCAAAGTGCAATTTTAGTAGATTATTGTGGCTTTTCCATGATCAAATTTGATGCACAATGATTTTGTTAGAAGTATAGCATGGAAACCTTGTGTAAGCAAGGGTGCATACCCGAAGATGAGGTATTCTGAAGTATAGCATGTAAAATTAATTCCAAACGACCATATGAGCATGTAAAATACCCAAAGCATAAGGGAAGATGATTTTGTTCCCTGCTAAATTTTGAATTTTCTCTCTGTTTTACCATGAATAAATCAGCCCAGAACTGAGCATAAAAATCTTCTAGTATTGTTCAAGACATTCATTGTCCATGTAGTAAGATCCAAGCATTAGATGTCAACAACATGTAGTTCAATGTGCTTGTAGTATTAGAAAAAAGTTGGTACAATTCCAAGGTTGATTCCAAGACCATTCTAGATTTGTAAATACATTCAGATCTCTGAAGTTTGGACTCCTACTCATGCTCAAGTACAAGATTTTTAAGGCATAAACAATGCTAATCAATTCACATTGATGCATCTTATTTCTTGTTTATTCGAGAATTGAGATGCATCTTACTGCAATCACAGAGAATAGTCAGCAATTAACTGTTTGTCATAATGCAAGATGTACTTCATCATTCAGCTTGAAATTACTACTCCAGGTTTGAAGGTCCAATACTCATAACATGTTACTTAGCATCCACACTTCATGTGGCAAAGACTGAGTATCACTGGATATTAGCAAGCTTCAATGAGTTGCAAAATTTCAAGTATGAGCTGTCATTATTTCTAGGATAGTAGTGACTGTTGGAAATTCATCCAGATTTGCACTCCATTGCATCATTGTCATGCCCAGGTGTGTGTACAGAATCTCAAGTCCTTAGTAAGCATCCAAGACATTAAGTATGACATTTTTCAAGCATTGTATGCTTAAAAAAATTGAGCTCTAGGTGAAGAAAAAACAAGTGCAGAATTTCTAGTATTACATTGTCTACTGATCACATTTTTTAAAACTATGACATAATGATTTAATTGATCTTCTCATTTGGCACTTGATATGCCACACACAGGTTGCATATACACAGCATCAAAGCTGACCATTCTTGCCAGTTGAGTGTAGGTGCAACCTTCTACTAGTTCATGGTGAATTCTGGGAGATAGAAGTGACTCCTTCCTATTGTAAATGATGAGTATTACCAAGCATTCCTCAATTCCAATCATGCCCTACACATAGAGTGCAAGACTCTGTAGTGTTTTCCAAACACATAGAGTGCAAGACTACCAAGACTACCAAGATGTTAAGCCACACAGATCTACAATATCACAGTTGTAGTGTTGTCCAAACAAGAACATAAAACTGGTGTAGAGCTTCTCCAGATCATGCTTTAAAAAAAAATGCAACATGTCTTCTTTTGTCAATGCTCATCCAAACTAAGCTCTTTCATGTGACATTTCACCTAGGTGAGCAGCCTCAACAAGCTTCACCAAGCATAAAACTCAACATTCTCTTATGCTCATCTTTTCTTGAGCTATGGCTGATAGCACTTTCTTCTCTCTTTGTAGTTCACTCCATAGGTCATTATTTCCCAACTCTTGCAATAGCCAAGCTCACAGACTAACACGGCTTTGATACCATGTTCAAAGACAGAGAGAGGGAGAGAAACCTTTCATAACATAGAGCAAGCAGCTCTTGTATTATCTCTTTTTTTTCTTATTTAGAGATAGTCACACACACATTCCAAGTAGTCTAATACATCTTTTTCTAAGTAGGAGGGGGACATATTGTAAGGAACTATTGGAAAAAATATCCCAACTAGATGAAGTGCAACAAATGTAAGCAAACAAAACATATCACAAGTAAAATGTCTTAACTCCCATGAAGCACCAAAAGAATTGGAGGCTAACTATACCTCCAAAGCACCTGATGACCACATTTTTAGTATCTATTGTATCATCTTTACATCAACATCCTTGTAACCTACTTTATAAAGGCATCCCACTAATTCATTGAGGGGGGGAGCCATTTATATGCTATGTAATCCAATGCCACCTTGGCATTGAGGGGGGGTGTTAGAAGTATGGCATGGGAACCTTGTGTAAGAAAGGGTGCATCAAGGAAGGTGAGGTGTGAATGGACTAGAGGATGAGGAAACCCTAACCCTAGCTTTCAGTGGCTATATAAATAGCCCAAAGGTCACTCTCAATGCACATGAGAGAATGTACTTTAGTTGTACTTAAGAAACTTACTAAGCAAGATATTTTTCTTGTACATGAGCTCTCCTCTCCCTCAGGGGCAATTGTTTGGCGAGGGCCATTTGGATTCTTAGAGGTAGATTCCAAGAAGAAGTGGAGTGGTTTGTGAGACACGTTTGTCTTGCCAAGTCACTATGAGTAGTTTCATGCCCTTTTTTTAAAAGTTCAACAAATTGAAGGCCACAAATACCTTTATTCTATAATAAGTTCTTAATTGGTTTTATATAAGTGATAGTCTACCCTAACCCATGAAAATCTCGTCAATTGTATATTGTGCCTTATAACACCTCGGATGGCTTGAGTATATGATTATAGCAATGTCCCTAGTGTGGACAAGGAGAGCATGCAAGTAGGGGAGAATGACTTACAAGAAGTGAAGGATGAGAAGGGCTTGCAACATGTGGAGGAAACAAGCATGGATAATCCAATGAAGGAGATAGGTGTACAATAATTATCTAAAAGAAAAATAGACTTTTCTTTTTGTGGAGACCTTTTCATGGACCTTTTGGTGTATACCAAGCTATGCCAAGATAAAGTATGGAGCCATACAAGTAATTGGTTTTATATTAGCTTATTGTTAGAGTCACTGATCCCTTGCTTATGTTGGTACTTTATTATATATATTTTAATTTACTTGCAAGTACATATATATGTTATTATTGCGCTTCACTTTCACCTTTTTATTTATTGTCATGGCATCTATTTTTAGTTGTGTAGGTCACACAGAAGTATGAGCCAATTGTCCATGGATGAGGAGCTATATGACATTTTCATATGTATGTCTTTAGATAGAGCAGATACAAATTTGTCTCAATCAATGTCCTCACATTTTTCCTCGATACATAGCAAGCGTAGTCGACACTTCAAATTGGCTACAGAGGAAGGCGGATTAGGTACACCTCACTCAATAGATGGAGGTGGTGGATTTGGTGAATGTTGTGGAGAGTTAAGCACTTCCTCTACTCACTATACAAGGATTGGGGTGGGGGAGGTGATATAGAGATATACATGCTATGTCCCTACCATCAGTTGGTACTCCTCGCTTATATCACAATTCAAGAGAGGGTGGGTTTGGTGGGTGCTATGGAGATACTGATACAATATTCCTCTCTTATGGATTGAGTGGATGCCTATCGCATGTCATGGCTATAGCTATAAGAACTTCCACTCCTAAGGGGGGGTTCTCCTATAGGTGCTACTATTAGAGGGACCACTCCTACAGGTATGGATCTTCTAGTTATACTTAAGAGTGTGCTCCTAGGAAGGAGAGGATGTATACTAAATGTACCATGGGAGGCTATGAGTACTTGATGGACAAGTCCATTGGTGCCATACATATGAACGATGAGGGAAAAAGGCTCATTGCATGTATGTGTGAGTTGTGCCAATATGTTTTAAGGCACAATGTATTGGATTATTGGAAAAATGTTCAAAAGGCTAGCAAGGACTATGTAATAAAATCATTACATGAGGATTTTCCATTCTCTTCTGTGTGACTAATTGTTTCTCCACAGAATGGATAATGGAGCAGATGCATGATATATGTCTCACAGACAAATAGATGCACGAAAGGAAATAAAGAATAGTGTAGGAAAGCACGAGTGGCTAGATCAGGAGGATTAGAGGAGACTCAAAGAGGAGGCCACTTACTCTCTAAATCGATGGTGGTAGCAATAATGGGAGGCTACGAGGGCATGACTAGAGGGGGGGAATCATGTATCACCTTGGGAGTGGTGGCAATAGAACCTACCTAGAGGATTTTGTAAGTTTTGTATTATTGTCTTTCTTATTTTATGTGTTGTTCATAGTAATAATTTAATGTAACAATACTAATTTATCCTTTTCCTACAACACTCCATTAAAAATCATGATCCGATAGGCCTAGAGATATGAAATGGAAAAACAAATGGTCTAGCTATACTTATTGACAAGCTATATGCACATGGTAGTCCAATATGTCATGTCTCTTTTGATAGTATAACAAATTTTTAGTTCTTATGATGTACTATCTACTTTTGATTGATATTTTGTTATATTGTAGAGCCTTTTTGATGATTAGTTGCATCGAGAGATGACAAGCTATTGGCCAGGATCTTGGATTCATGGATCACCCTTCTCTTTTTTGGCATTGTGCTTCTACATACTTTTTTTGATTGATTGTATATAGCTTTCTTTATACACACATTTTTCCTTCATTGTATGCGGCTCCCATTGAGTGATTTTTATAAAAAAAATTCTCATGTTGTTATTCTACCCCACTATTCGTTGTAGTATCATGTTAATTATGTTATCATTGTGTTTTTTTGTACATTCAATCAATGGATTACTTGTTTTTGTCAAATCATGATGTACAATCTTGGAAGCTTAGTGTTATATTTTATTGTAAATGAATTGTGGAAGAATATTGAGCCCATGTGGCTAGAAGGATTGCTATTAGCAACACCAATTTTGTTGCAACAATTACTATTAGCATTGCTATTTTACTACAACCATTGGTATCACATCGCTATATAGAATCATTAACATAGTAGTAGCGATGGCTTTATGGTGATGCTAATAATGATAATGGAGGCAATTTTTCCAGAGACTAGTTACGTTAGTAAAAATGTTGATATTGGGTCTATATGTTGTAATAAGGGTCTGAGATAGTAAAGACTCCACATATAAATTTTGTCCATATGTTTGGTAGATTTTGTGGGCATGCATATACCGAAGGGGAGGTGCGATGATTAACCTCAAACATGCTCACTGGAATGGGCCCATAGAGTATGGTAGTTCATGTGAGAGATGAAATACCCTCATGGTCAAGAAAAGAAAGTTACTTGTTATTTAGTAGTGGGAATTTTTTCTTGACCAAGCAAGAGAAGCCACATCTCAAATGGGAATAAACAAGTCAATATATGAGCCTTGCTCATGCTTTTTGACCCATTTTGGGGCTTCCCATGTGGCATTTAAAAATTGAATCTCTTCCTTCATAAAGTCTCTAAAGACAGGATCTTTATACTCACCAACACTAAGGGATGTAGTGGAAATACCAGTGGACCTCTTGGACTTGGGATTTTCATCTATAAAGGGAATAATTAGGTGAGAAAACATATTTTTGATAATGGCCTTGGAAGATTCCAACCACTAGTTTAGGTTCCTGTCATTCTCCTTCAAGGCATCCATAGAGTGTTCTTGGAGATAGTCAATTTTGGATCAATGAGAGATATATGATACACCTTTATCTAGTATGAGGTGTCTAGTTGTAGAAGAAAAAGGTTTTCAAAGTCATGATTTTGATTTATGGTTATTAGGTCTAGGTGTATAAGAGTTGGAAAACTTCCTTACACTAATACAACTTAAAATACCTTGAATAAACTCTTGCACACTAGGTGTTCCCTACCTTTTTCCTAAAAGCCTTAGGCTATTGCATATAAAACGCATCACACAAGTTCCCATGTAAGATAGCAGTCTCGCCATCCATCTGATAAAGATCTAGATCTAGCTGTGCAACTAAAGCCAATACCAAGCATAGGGTAGTCATCTTGACTATAAGAGAGAAGAATCCATTGAAGTTAGTGCTTAGCCTTACATGCTAGCTTGGGATGTCTAGGGGTACTTTTTAACTTATAAATCTACTTGCATGGAGAAGCACGCTTTTCACTAGACAAAGGAACTAAATCCCACGAACGATTTTTCTACAATGACTCATACTCTGATTGCATGGCCCTCTTCCAAAAGTGACTATCATCTCTACGCATGGCCTCATTAAAGGTAAGAGACTCACTAGTATCTACCACTATAACATAATCCATAGAGGGCATAGACTACTCAAAGTAATATTTATCTCTAGTAGATTGCCACAAAATAGGCTATGGAGCCTATACCTCTTGTCTAGCATCATGGTTCTAGGCCACCAGAGCATTAGCTGTTGTAAGCTATCTAGTTAGCTATGTAGTAACAAGAGGCTCCTCTTGAAATATCACCCTACATATAGGTCAATGACCTGCTTAGGCTGCTTACGCATTTTCTCCTCATGGAAAACAATATCATGGTTGCAGATGACCTTCTAAGCTTGTAGATCCTATAGATGATAGCTCATCTCACCTAGATCCCCATAACCAAGAAAGATATATTTCATGGACTTAGGATTGAGCTTATTGCACTTGTCCTTGGAAACATAGTTAAAGAATCACAGCCAAAGATACACAAATGAGCATATAATGGAGGTTTTCTAGACCATACCTCCTCTGCAACTTGATAGTTAAGAGTAGTATATATAGATCGATTAATCAAGTGTACAGTCATAGTGATTGCCTTAGCCCAAAAGTGCTATGGCAAGCCTATCTTGCTAAGTATACTACGAATTCTCTTGTGAATCATCCTATTCATATGCTCAACCATAGCAATCTAGGGAGGGGAGTACAACGCGGTCAATTGATGCTTAATACCCCTTTCATCACAAAGCTACTTAAAGGCTTTAGATATGTACTTGCTCCCATTATCAAATCATAGATATCTTATTCTATACCTAGACTAGTTCTCAACAAAAGCAAGCCAACAATGAAGTATAGACAAGACTTCTAATTTTTGCTTTATGAAGTACGCAGATACCTTATGCAAGTAATCTTCAATGAATGTAACAAAAAAATTTGTGGTACCTAAAGGCTTGCAGGGCATAGGTCTACAAACATCAGAATGAACAAGAGCTGGAGGCTCACCCATGCGGGCAATACTTGACTTCTTATGCAAATTGTAGGCTTGTCTACCATAAAGAAAATGATCACAAAAATCAAAACACTTATAGTCAAGGGTGGAAGATACTGCAAATGGGTAAGTATTTTCATTTCTTTTAATGACATGTGCCCAAGGTGATGCCATAATGATACGTGTAGTACTGCAGCCACTACTAAAATATGGTTAGTAGACCGAATATAAGGGATAAAGAGTGTCAAACTTGGCACCTCATATAAGAGCAAGACTCCCATGGGTAAGCTTTTATGAGGAATCACTAAAATATACAACATTATCTGCATTATCCAACTATTTAGCCAAAAGAAGGCTTTTAGTCAAAGTTAGAACATGGTATACATCATGTAAAGTAAACATAATGCTTAAAGAAAACTACAATTGGATATCTCCAATACCAACAATATCCATTGCTAAGTCATTATCGAATATGACAAATCCTGTCATGTTGTGGTAGGAGTGAGAGTACTCTCAATGAGGGGTGACATGGAATAAAGCCCTTGAATTAATTAGCCAAGACTAAGCATAGATGGATGAGGCATTAGTCAACTACAAAATAACAAGAGAAGAAGCTGCAAGTATATGGTCATCATTAGAATCAATTCACACGATATTAATCCCTTCAATCTTGATGTTGGACTTGCTAGGGACAATTATGCAATTTTCATTCTTTTCTTGCACTTTTCTCTTTCTCTTTTCCTTGTGCTTATCATCATGCATTTTATGGAACTCTGGTTGAATATGACCTTGCTTCCCACAATAGTGACAAGTCAATGCAGACTTACTATGAGACTATCCATGTGATTGAGAGCGAGACTTCTGAGACTCTCTCCCACTATGGTGGTCATTACTACTCCTACCATTATTTCCTCTTACTATCAAAGCATGAGAGGTGCGAGAAGCATCCATATTCTTTCTATTAACCTCTTGATTCAAAAGCACACCCTTTATATCCTATAATTTCAGCTCATCAATAGGCATATTTGCACATATAGCAGTATGAAATGTGTCCCATAACTCACACAATGTAACAAGCAAGAATAAAAAAGGAAGATTGTCCTTAAATTTAATCTCCTACAAAGATAGGTGGCTAAAAATGGAATGAAACTCATTTAAGTGGGTAGATATGGAAGTCCCCTCCTTCATACAAAGGTATATGAGTTGCTTCAGTCAATACATTTGGAGAGACAGAGCTCAGCTTATCATAGATATTATGAATCTTATCCCATAAGTGCCAAACAGTCTGCCCATCAGAGACAACATTATAGTAGACCTACTTAGAGAATGATAAAATGATTGTAGATTTATATAACTCATCCAATTTAGCCCAATCCTCTATATCAATGTGTTTGAGCTTTACACCCTATGGATTACTTTGTAATTTTTGCACTAGAACTTGCCACATTTGTGCCTTCCAATAGTTGTAATTTGTGCCATCCAACTTGTTAATATTAAATATAGCACAGTCATTTGATCCACTAGCCATAATGTAGTAAATGAAAGCACAGTCCAAGACAAACATATTGTTGTAAATGACAACAAAATAGTTCAAAAGCATAGCCAAGACAAACTACAAAGAGTAGGGATGTCCACTAATTGTTAAAGAATGATGGTCAAGTCAAGGCATCTACTCTCATAAATGATGCATAAATCTACAATTACAACATGATGAAAATAATGACAAAACTAAAACCCAAAGCCAAGTGTGAGCCATTAACTGATAAAATCTTATTTGCAAAACTACTTGCATGTATGTTCTACAAGAAGCATGGTATAAACAAAGCCCTAGCAGTCATGAGCATGCAAGTAATACTAAGAAATATCAAATTCAATGTGTTAGAGTGGGATACATCTAATATATATAAGATTCATGCATATAGGTCTCAAAATAACAGAAGAGAACTACCGGCTACACAATTGACTAAGCAAGTATAAAGATGAATACATCAGTGACAACAACTTGATAGAGATAGATGCTGGCTCAAAGCATGAATCAAATCAGCCCACTAGGCAACAAATGCATCCAAATAGCATCTAGAGAGCATATATATAACTCAATCAAGTCTCATGGTCTCATTGAAGTAAGCTCAACTGCATAAACCCAAAGCTCTGCTCAAATGCAAAATAGTTAAGTAGCTCAAGTGACTCCCATTGGAAGAACTAAAAATGAGCAATGCAAGCTCAAAACATCAAGCATGTGTC
Organism: Lygodium microphyllum; assembly: GCF_053477565.2. Taxonomy (NCBI): domain Eukaryota; kingdom Viridiplantae; phylum Streptophyta; class Polypodiopsida; order Schizaeales; family Lygodiaceae; genus Lygodium; species Lygodium microphyllum. The sequence continues at coordinate 92,228,066 of NC_141153.1, read as the reverse complement.
CATTCAAAGTCCCAGATACATCAAGCATAGAGCCAGGAGCATAAAACCCAAGAGAATCTTCAAGACCATAGTGTCAATGATCACTATAGCAACTGACCAAAGCTCCAATACATGTAACCAGGATCAAATGCGAAGCTTAAGATATTCCATAAGCATATCCCAATACATAACATCAATATCATATATTCGTACATCTACTAATGTTCCTGAATATCATCAGATGGTAATGGGCATAAACTTTCATAGTCAATTAGCTTACTATGACAGTATACAATAGGTATATCCTAACCAATAGTTAACATAGGTCTATCTTGCACACAATAAACAAGTCTATCCTCAATGTAGTGAACAAAGTAGATCTATCTATAACATAGTGAACAACCAAACTATCTGCAATAGAGTAAACAATAGGTCTACCCTATATAGAGTAAATAGTAAGTCTATCCTGCACAGAATAAACAACAAGTCTATCCTACACAGAGTAGATAGTAGATCTATCCTACATAGAATAAACCACAAGTCTGAGGCAATGCCAAGAAGAAGAGACCTGTTCACATGTGCAATCTAGGCTATCCATGTTGACTTGTTTGTTGCTATTCTTGACTGCATTGGAGCACTTGTTGAAGATCAATTAGGTCTACTTGATATTGAGAAGGAGCCCACACAAGTCGAGAAGAGGGGTATGAAGCATAAGGCTGATCCATAACTTCTTGAGTAGCAACCATTAAACCTTGAGCTACATGTTTTAAATCTAGTTTGAAGCACACTAAAGAGAAGTTCCTCAAACCAATTCTCTCATGTTAGTTGAAAATGGAGATGCCAGAGTTAGAGCATGAGAAAGTGAAAGTAATGGAGGAGTGAGCTATAACAGATAGAGCAAGAAAGTAAGAGAGAGAGACTTAAGATATGGAAACTCCAACAATCACAATGAGTGACTAGATGTCCCTTATTCAAATGTCACTGAAAGAATACAAAATCAAGTGATAGTGATGGGTGCCCACCACCTATAGTATATAGGTGTGCGGGCCCTCACACTTGTATACTATTGTTAATGTAGTAATACACTGGGTGGTGATATAAGCACAAGTGCCTTTATCCTCAACATAAACAAGCTTCAACTCCTTGCCCATAGTCATCATATGGAGTAGTAGCCATACTCAAGGGTGAAAAAAGGGAAAGACCAACATGAAAAACATATTTAAAGGGAAAAAATTGAGTGTTTGAGGGCACCCACAAATAGGAGGAAATGGGGGGGGGGGGGGGGGCGGCACTTCTTAATCCAATGCATTCACTTCCACCCTAATACCAAAAGCAAGAATATACCACATTAATCAATTGCCAAAGTTAAGGAACCTTTTTACAATATTTCATTTTCATGTTAGTGATAGAGAGCACGTGTGCATGTGCGTGTGCATGTGTGTGTGTGTGTGTGTGTGTGTGTGTGTGTGTGTGTGTGTGTGTGTGTGTGTGTGTGTGTGTGTGTGTGTGTGTGTGTGTGTGTGTGTGTGTGTGTGTGTGTGTGTGTGTGTGTGTGTGTGTGTGTGTGTGTGTGTGTGTGTGTGTGTGTGTGTGTGTGTGTGTGTGTGTGTGTGTGTGTGTGTGTGTGTGTGTGTGTGTGTGTGTGTGTGTGTGTGTGTGTGTGTGTGTCGCATATATTATGTTTGCGTTTATTATAAGTGTATGTTTATGTGTGTATATATAAGAGTAAAAGTGAAGGAGTGCATGTGTGCACACACATACTCTTGATCAAAGTTTGTGATTAAATTATGACCTTTTGGTTGGACTCTATTGTATGATAGTAAGGGAAGGTTTGTTATGTGGATGGATAACATTGTGTAGTTGTGGACAAAGAGGTTTATTTGTTTACAAATACGTCCATTTGTCATCTTCAATATCCTTATAAGATGTTTGGTGGATCTTCACTAATTTGAATATGAATTTTTATTGTTTATGGTGGCACTATTGTGAAGGGGGAAAGCATGATGCATCTAGGCAACACTTTAGTGTACATATTAATGCATGCATTGTTGATTGGCAAGAGTATGATTGCCAATCAAAATATGGAATCCACATTATACAAATTATATAATCTAGGAAAGGTAAAAAAATATTGATTCTACACGCTTATAAACCTAAGAATTCTTGAAACTTATTGAAATAGAGGTGTGCTAGGGTTGTGCCACCTTGCGATTAGCTTTTGTTCATTGTTGCTATTCCATGTACATGTACAAATATGCTTTATAAATTATCCAACACCCTCAACATACTCAAACAATTTTGAAGAGGGAGATGAACTATTATGTGGTTTTTTAGCTCAACTCTACCCTAGTGAGGAGGGTAAAAAAGGGGTATTCAAAGGCTCAATACTATAATGTAGTTTTTTTCCATTTTGGACATGAGTGATGGGGAGACCCAATGGCTTATTACTACTATTGAAATTATTGTATTTCTTATTTTTCTTTTCTTTATCTAAGAGAGAGATATGAAAGTAATTTTGATTCTAAGCCTTGTAGACAATTGTGATCATTTAACTATTCTAAATATTATTATGGTAGCAGAGAGAGAGAGAGAGAGAGAGAGAGAGAGAGAGAGAGAGAGAGAGAGAGAGAGAGAGAGAGAGAGAGAGAGAGAGAGAGAGAGAGAGAGAGAGAGAGAGAGAGAGAGAGAGAGAGAGAGAGAGAGAGAGAGAGAGAATGTGTTAGAATAAGGCAAAAGGCTTAGATGTTGATACTAGGTAAACAATTTCATACAGGGTACCTTACATTTAAATTAGGAGAAATCTTGATTATTACATGATGTAGAACAATACAATGTATAAGGTAGCAAGCTTAAGAGTAAGGTGTTGAGGTGTTTGAAATCACACCTCCTTCAGTCTCTTTGGAAGGAGTAGTGAGGGCTCAGGACTAGAATCCCATAAGCACAATAGGAGAAGTGCTACCACCTAGTTTCCTATAAAGCATTGTACTTGCTTTCTTTTCTAATGCAATGTCATCGAACTTTTTTCCTTCAGTAAAGTCTCTGTGTCATTGTCAGTCTATACACAAGATTGTGTTTATGAGTCCAAGCTTCCATCTTGGAACGTAATTCATTTGTGTAACAGTCAGTAATGTTAGTGTCTCCATGAACTCACTCTTTCTCTTCCAACCTCCATAGCTTCTGCCTCAAACCATGTTCTAGATCCATGTTTTTACATGATATCAGAGCCCATTTGGCTGCCTCTCTAGCCTCTCTTGGTTTCTCTCAAGCTCAGTCCATCTCACTGTCAGCCCATCACCTCATTTCTCAACCCAATCTTCACTTGCCTTGTTTTGGTGGCCATAGCCAAAACTAGACCTGCATCACTTGGAACTTTCAAATCTTTCATTAGAGGCCGTATCTTTCCACAATATCTTCTAGAGATCTATTCTACAAGTCAAGGCGCAATGATTCAACAGGTTATATCTCGACATTAACCTCTCTATAGGTTGACATTACAGGAATTCGTTGTTGTTGTCATAATTGTGCCATATCCATGTTCATATAGTTGGCGCCACTGCTACATCCTGCCATTCTTCCTACACTTATGGGGATTTTGAAGCCCTAGGTATAAGATAATTGCCCACCAAGTATCACTCCAAATAGCTGCGCCTATCATCTGTTGCAACTCGTAAATCAGACAAAGATAGAAATCCTAATTCCAGCCATAGCCATCTTCAACATCAAGCTCTTGAAATTCTTCATTTTCTCTCTCTTTCCACTCAAATCATTAGGCTACCACTCTGATCCACTGAATTTGAAGTCGTCGAACACTTTGTTCAGCATCAAATCAAGGAGGGGAGATTCTAAAAGTCTCAAGCTTCGAGCCATAAGCATCAGTATCTCTTGATACTATTCATCTAGTGTCTTTTGGCACTTGTGCTTATCAAGTAAATTCAAGATCAAGTCTTCTACAGATGAAATCTGAGAATTTTGAAGCTGATTCGCTATTGATCCTCCAACTCCAGCATGGGCAAGGACTCTTCGACAGTTCGCTTCAAAGGGTTCAGGTTTCACACCTGGCAGACCCGCATAAAGCTCATCCTGATGAAGGAGGGCCTTTGGGCCATCACCAATGGTAAAGAGAAGAAGCCTTGTGATGCAGACCTTGCAATCACTTAGCAAAAGAATGATGATAAGGCTCAGGCAATTATCAAAATGGAGCTAGACGACAACTATATCCACCATGTGGATAACTGTGATACTTCACAGGATACATGGAAGAGACTTGGCACTTTGTTTGGTGCACAGTCTAAGTCATCAAAGTATGGTCTCTTGATTGAATTTTTAAGGCTTGAAATGAAGTCCAACACATCACTTGCCACACATCTAAATTACATGGAAGGACTTTTAACCTAGTTTGCAGGAATCAACATTAAAATGGAAGAAGATGTTTGCATTGGTGTTCTACTTAAAAGTTTACCTCCTGAATATAATAATGTCTCAACAACTCTAATCAATATGCCAAACCTTGAGCTTGTTGATATCCAGGCATCACTGTTAGAGGAGGAAAAGAAGCTAAAAACTATGGAAGAACCAAGCATCTCTAGAGATGAACAAGCATTATATGTTGGCAACATGTACAAAGGCAAGAAGGACCAGCTTTCTTGTGATTTTTGCAAAAGGATCGGACACACCAAGAAGTTGTGCTATGCTAGAAAGAGATCCCAAAAGGCCTATCTAGTTGTTGTTAAAGAAGAAGAAGAGCATGGAGGAAAAGAAGAAGAAGACAACTAGAAACTTTTTTAGCCTTGTATTGCCTAGCCCTAATGCTTCAGACAGAAACTTGTAAGCTCCTCATGTAGCCTTGTACTACAGCCTTTGTACACTTTGTGAAGCCCCTGTTACAGCCTCTAGATGTCCACCATGTTTGTGCTACCAACACTTAGCCTTTTTTGCGACAAACTCTTGTGTTTTTGCCATGTTCATGGTGTGCCCACACTTTGGAGGTGTTGCTTTCACTAAAACCTTTATACGCTTTGTTCTTCTGGTTTTGATTGAGGATGGGTGTTGAGGTGTTTTGCGATCACACCTACTTCAGTCTCTTTGGAAGGAACAACGAGGGCTCAGGACTAGAATCCCATAAGCACAGTAGGAGAAGTGCTACCATTTCCTATAAAGCATTGTACTTGCTCTCTTTTCTAATGCAATGTCATAGTACTTTTATCCTTCAGTAAAGTCTCTGTGTCATTGTCAGTCTATACACAAGATTGTGTTTATGAGTCCAAGCTTCCATCTTGGAACCTAATTCACTTGTGTAACAATCAGTAATGTTAGTGTCTCCATGAACTCACTCTTTCTCTTCCAACCTCCATAGCTTTTGCCTCAAGCCATGTTCTAGATCCATGTTTTTACATGGTATTAGAGACTAGTCGGGCATGACACTGCCTCTCTAGCCTCTCTTGGTTTCTCTCAACCTCAGTCTAGCTCACTGTCAGCCCATCACCTCATTTCTCAACCCAATCTTCACTTGGCTTCTTTGGCAGCCATAGCCAAACTAGACTTGCAGCACTTGGAGCTTTCAAATCTTTCATTATAGGCCATAACTTTCCACGATATCTTCTAGAGATCTGTTCTACAAGTCAGGGCGCAATGATTCATCAAGTTACATCTCTACATTAACCTCTCTATAGGTTGACATTACAGGAATTCGTCATTGTTGTCATAATTGTGCCATATCCATGTCCGTATAGTTGGCGCCATTGCTACATCCTGCCATTCTTCCTGCACGTATGGGTCCTTTGAAGCCCTAAGTATAAGCTAATTCCCCACCAAGTATCACTCCAAATAGCTGCGCCTATCGTCTGCTGCAACTCAAAAATCAGGCTACTACAGAAACCCTACTTCCAGTCATAGCCATCTTCAGCATCAAGCTATTGAAATTCTTCATTTTCTCTCTCTTGCCACTCAAATCATATGCCCACCACTCTGATCCACTAAATCTGAAGTTGTGCAACACTTTTTTTAGCATCAAATCAAGGAGGGGCGATTCTGAAAGTCTCAAGCTTCAAGCCATAAGCATCAGTATCTCTTGATACTATTCATCTAGTGTCTTTTGGCACTTGTGCTTATCAACTACATTCAAGATCAAGTCTTTCACTAAGAATTTTGAAGCTGACTTGCTACTAATCCTCCAATTCTAGCATGGGCAAGGACTCTCCAACAATTTGCTTCAAAGGGGCCAGGTCTCACACCTGGCAGACCTGCATAAAGCTCATCCTAATGAAGAAGGGTCTTTGGGCCATCACTAGTGGCAAAGAGAAGAAGCCTCGTGATGCAGACCTTGCAGTCACTTAGCAAAAAAATGATGATATAGTTCAAGCAATTATCAAACTGGAGCTAGACGACAGCTATATCCACCATGTGGATAACTGTGATAGTTCATAGGATACATGGAAGAGGCTTGACACTTTGTTTGGTGCACAATCTTAGTCATCAAAGTATTGTCTCTTGATTGAATTTTTCAGGCTTAAAATGAAGTCTAGCACATCACTTGCCACACATCTAAATTACGTGGAAGGACTTCTAACCCACTTGCATGAATCAACATTAAAATGGAAGAAGATGTTTGCATTGGTGTTCTACTTAAAAGTTTTCCTCCTGAATATAATAATGTCTCAACAACTCTAATCAATATGCCAAACCTTGAGCTTGTTGATATCCAAGCATCACTGTTAGAGGAGGAAAAGAAGCTAAAAAGTATGGAAGAACCAAGCACCTCTAGAGATGAACAAGAATGATATGTTGGCAACATGTACAAAGGCAAGAAGGACCAGCTTTTTTGTGATTTTTGCAAAAGGACCGGACACACCGAGAAGTTCTGCCATGCTAGAAAGAGGTCCCAAAAGGCCTATCTAGTTGATGTTAAAGAAGAAGAAGAACATGGAGCAAAAGAAGAAGAAGAAGAAGAAGAAGAAGAAGAAGAAGACCACTAGGATAAGGTTAAACCTCATCGGTCCTTCTATTCGGATAGACTTTTTTAGCCTTGTATTGCCTAGCCCTAATGCTTCGGACATAAACTTGTAAGCTCCTCATGTAGCCTTATACTACAGCCTCTGTATACTTTGTGAGGCCCCTGTTACAGCCTCTGGATGTCCACCATGTTTGTGCTACCCACACTTAGCCTTTTTTGCGACAACCTCTTATGTTTTTGCCATGTTTATGGTGTGCCCACACTTTGGAGGTGTTGCTTTCAATAAAACCTTTATACGATTTGTACTTTTGGTTTTGATTGAGGACGGGTGTTGAGGTGTTTGCAATCACACCTACTTCAGTCTCTTTGGAATCAGCAGTGAGGGCTCAGGACTAGAATCCCATAAGCACAGTAGGAGAAGTGCTACCATCCAGTTTCCTATAAAGCATTGTACTTGCTCTATTTTCTAATGCAATGTCATAGTACTTTTGTCCTTCAATAAAGTCTCTATGTCATTGTCAGTCTATACACAAGATTGTGTTTATGAGTCCAAGCTTCCATCTTGGAACCTAATTCACTTGTGTAACAATCAGTAATGTTTTCTCTTACAACCTCCATAGCTTTTGCCTCAAGCCATGTTCTAGATCCATGTTTTTACATAAGGAACCGTCAAGTACATATGACTAACAAGTATTTGTGTTGAAGGAACATGATACAAAGAATTGAGACAAAGAGGTTGCACTTGTTACATACATCCATACAAAAGAGAAAGGTTAGGATATTCCAAGTGATGCATGTTGCAGGTGTTTGGGTCTATTTAAACCATAGAATCTTTCTCTTGATTATAAAAACTAATCAACCTTTTTTTAAAGATAAAAAAACATATTAACTGCATTCATCATGGTACAATAAGTATTGCTAATAGATATGTAGAATAAACTAGTCTTTGGATAATAGCAAGCTAAATAACTAGAGTTACAAGATGAAATTCCACCAAGGTGCAATTACTTCCTGAATCAAGTAGTTACACTTAAAGTTTAGGACCATAGTAATGGATACCCTAGGTATTGGGCACTTAAAGTCATGACAACAAGATAAGTAATTATTTTTAAGATCTAGGTTAGCAAAGCGAGTCCATAGGGAAGAACATCTTAGCAGTTTGAGCAAATCCCATATGGGTGTACTCCTCAAGCACTAATAAGATGTAAAGAATTATAAGGTTGGTTGTCATACCAAGGGGTGAGCAAGTTGATGCTCCACCATGTAATGTAGTAGTAATAGCTAGACTATGGTATCATGCATGCACTAATTAGTGTGTCAAATGCACAAGATGTGGGGGGCATCAAATGCACAAGTATTGGAAAGTCCCAAAGTAGCAAACGAAATCATGCTAAACCAAAAGGATTACTTCGAGCTTGGGGAAGCCTTACAATGGCTTCAGCATAATTGTGACAATACACAAGTTTACTGCTTCATGTGTCGATGTATGTGGGTATAAATTTAAAAATAGATTTTGGTGACAATACTAAGATCCTAAGTTGATATGAGATGATTTACAAGTGTGTCTTCATTGAAAAGCATGCATTCAACTTTGACATATATTTTGTGGATATTATTGCAACAATGAGAGAGAGAGAGAGAGAGAGAGAGAGAGAGAGAGAGAGAGAGAGAGAGAGAGAGAGAGAGAGAGAGAGAGAGAGAGAGAGAGAGAGAGAGAGAGAGAGAGAGAGAGAGAGAGAGAGAGAGAGAGAGAGAGAGAGAATTCACATTGAGGATTCTAAGGATCATCCCTTATCATGGGTAGCTTCATGTGCCTCATCCTCTCCTCATCTTAGCATGTGGTTCTCAAACTACTTGGATGCATGTTTCCTATTCTCCATTGGGAGGCTTGGAGGATGTACCATACTAGCACAACACTAGAAAAAATGCATTGCATTTTGCAACCTAAGCAATACTTCATGTGGTAAGAGTATAGTCATGTATATGTGTTCCATCATCTTGGGTTGTAGTTATGTCAAGTAAAAAGTACTTGGAGTAAACTTAATTGCATTATAATTGGCCACTCTCTTGCCTAACTATACACACACACACACACACACACACACACACACACACACACACACACACACACACACACACACACACACACACACACACACACACACACACACACACACACACACACACACACACACACACACACACACACACACACACACACACACACACACACACACACACACACACACACACACACACACACACACACACACACACACACACACACACACACACACACACACACACACACACACACACACACACACACACACACACACACACACACACACACACACACACACACACACACACACACTATATATATATATATATATATATATATATATATATATATATATATATATATATATATATATCAATATATATATGTGCATTCATGTTAATTAATAATTAATTATGTGTGTATGCACACTTACATATATATCACATTGATTATTTGCTAATATATAATATGCTAATTATAAGTATACATATTATTTCTAGCATAGGTGTGACCTGAATGACACAACCGGGTTCTGTGAGACGACACCTATAATATGCATTAGAAGGTCAGTTTCTCACCTTCTTCTTTTGTATGGGTGCAAGTAATAGCTAGATCCTTCTTCTACTTAGGCTCGGAAAGACTACTCCCAAGGACTACGATTGACATAACTAAATAAATTTTGTATATTTTGAGTTAAATGACATTGTATTCAAATAATTTCACAAAGTATAGACTCAATATAGAGCAAACTTTTTTATACCCAAAGGATCATTATTGGAATAAAATTTCTATTCTTATTGAGCCAAAAGGATCTATTTTTTATTGAACTTTATTTTTTGTTTGTTTATTTCTTAATATATCTAATTTTATATATAATTAAAATATTTGAATTAGCTATCAATTTGTTAAATAATTTATTAAAAATTTAATTATACCATATTATTCTTTCTTTGAAGGAAATTTTGTATTAAACACACACACTTTCACATAAAGTTAATCGTGTGTATGTGTGTGTGCATGTGCCTCTACCTATCGCCTATCAATGAGATAAAGTAGGAAAAGGAAGATAGGTTAGGAAAACTTTGTACATAAAAGCAGAAGGGTTTAGGGAGTGATGGGAGTTTGTGAAATGGAAGCACAACCCATCCCCCCCCCCCCCCCCCCCCAAAAAAAAGAAGAAGAAGAAGTTAATAGATAGTAAATATGCATTTGTGTTGAAGCGTGTGCATAGGAACCGATGTTGTATATGAAAATTTCCTAGATTATATATCATGGAAAGTAGATAGTTGCTTGGATTATAATAAGGGGTAGCAATGTTGTGATACCTATGGGCCCTATGCAAAAAAATTGAGGGGTTTCTTGATTTGTTTAAATAATGAAGTATGACCATCTATTTTTTTAAATGGATGAAGTATGACAAGATAATTCTAATGTTTAATAGTACAAGAAAGTGGAGTGGTGCTTGATTTATTTAATAGATGAAGTATGATCAATTGATTCTAATGTTTGATGGGGGCTGAAGTTTCCAATTGCAGCTAAAGAGCATGGACCAAAGGTTGTGAAACTTTGGCAAGCATGTGGCTTGTATCAATAATAAGGCTTGTTGATAGCCTACATAGACGATGTTTTGTGGTGTTCAATTGACATGGGTTAACTCCACAAATAAAGGTATATGAAGGGCCAATTAGACTTACTATCATAGATAAACACGTTTAAATGGTAAACACGATAAGTCTACCATTTAAATGGTTAGATAAACACGATATGTCTACCATTTTCTCACACATTTTCATGCTCCAATAATTATAATCTTTGCAAACAAAGAAAATAGAGAGATGCAGGTTGCAAACCTGTGGCTCGAGCCAGAATTTTGCAACCAACAACTACCCTTTTTGTAAAAGAGCGCCAACCTCCCTCTTGTGTAAGTTGTAAATGAAAAGGTGCATGTAAAGGAGCCATGAGAATAGGAAAGAATAGGAAAAATAGCAAAAAAGAGGACCAAGGCCGAATGGTTGGTCATGGAAGTGAGCTAGGTACCCAAGGGGAGAAGGGCATGTATAAAAGCCAAAAAGTGAATGGATAAGCTCATTCTTGGTGTATGTGCAAACTAGCTCTCTTCTTATTCTTATTCTTACTTCTTGCTTGTGCATGAGAGAGAAAGAGAGGGAGTGTGAGTGTGTGAGAGTGAGGGACCGTGGAGAAGCTCTTTTTCTCCTCTTCTCCTTCTTCTCTTCTCTTTTCTTATGTACGTAGCTATGGATGTTGGAGTTTGGAGCATGGAGATAGAGCTTGCTTGAGCTAGCATCTTGAATCATGGAGCCATCGAAAGAGGTCTATAACAAACAGATTCAATTGTAAGCCCACTCCATCCTTGTGTGAGAGCATACATGACTATGTGAGAGGTAGCCATTGCCACTCACTTGAAATGCTTGGCTTGATAAGTGGTCCATAGGGTCCTTTTGGTTCCGTTGCCACGACCAACAGATTCAATCTGAGTGCTTTTGCAAGCTCCAAATCGAGTGATGGAGTAGGAGTTCGTCTCTAAAATGGTGCTTAGTCTAGGTACGAAGTGAGGGAATCAAAAGGCGTTTGATCTCCTTTGACAAATAGTTTAGGTTTTGGAAGATTTATAAACATTAGTTAGATTAATGGTAGGATGTTTGTCATTTTAGTAGGATGCATTAAGATTGAGGAAATAAGGGAAAAGAAAGAAAATATAAGTTTTTGTAACAACCAAGAAGCAGGGAAGCAAAGAAACAAAATTTTGAATAGTTTAGAAGGAAAACAAAGAGTAAGTGAAGAAAGAGAGAGCATTAAAAGAAGAGAAAAGGGGAGCAAGAGCTCATTTGAGCTTGTGAGAGAGCAGTAGGCCAGGAGAGCAATGGCAACATAAATCTTTATAGCATCCCTCTCGGTGATTCTAGATATGCTCAGAACTTTTCTTATTGATTGACAAATAAGGACAAGATCATAGCTAGATACATATATGATTTAGAGAGTCATTCGTCATTGATTTTTGCCATTTGGTATGTTTTTTACTCAAATGGCGCCCCAAGCCTCAGAAAACTGAGCCCAATCGACCCCTCGGATGGTCAAATCGCTTTCGTTCTCTCAGAAAACTCTCATTCGGACTTGGATAGTCCCACTTGGACAGCTAAATTATCCACTAGGAGGCCAAATTGTCCATTTCAACACACATTCTCAAACTCAAATGGGCACCCTTGTTCGAGTTGGACCTAACCATTTGGACATGCCAAATTCACCACTCTAACGATCTAGTCTGGTTGGGACTTGAATGAACAAAGACCTACAACTTGGATATCCAAACTAGAAGACTACCTAAACCAAAGCACATTTTTAGGGACCATCTAGACCTTCCAAAGATGCCAAAGGCTGTGAGGAGCCATTCATCAAGTGACCCTAGCTAGATCCTAGACCTGCAAGTGTGACCATAGATCTAATCAACATCGAAATTTACCATGTGACAAGCCCAAGAATTGACCAAATTAATCGATCACTTGTAGTGTTAGAGACACTATTTGATTGCCTAGTGTGATCACAACTCATGTAGAAGAGCTGTAATCGTACAAAACTGACTAGCACGATGTGTGTGTGAATGACTTCATTGAAGGCTGCACATTGCATTGTAGCACTGAGGTGCATGAGAAAAATTGAAAGCCTGATTGTGCATAGCTTACCTTGCATTGCACCATCCAAGTGTGTGAGTAACCATAAACTTGCAAAGTAATTTAATTAACAATGAACACACTAAAGGGGAATTAAGCTAAGAAACTAACCCACCAATAGTAGTTGCAAAATCCCTAGACCATGGAGATAAACCAAGAAACCCAACACTAAGAAGTGAACAGTCTCAAACCACCTAATAATAACCAAGGGAAGAAAGAAACAAACCACAATTAGAGACGTGTCCTTAGTCGACCTAATCACCCTCATTGACACCTTAATTCTTCAAGAGACTGCCAACATGGCAAGTGCTAGCAAACATAGGCAACCAAGACCTCAACCTAGGCGATTTTCCAGTCGATATACAACAACTCATATCACAATGTGACCATCAAACAAAAATAGCACACCATGGGAGATCCAGAGCTAAAATCATAGCTAATATTGAGGAGGAGAGGAGGCTAGGAAGAGTTTCCCTATAATGCTTAGCCAGCTACAACCAAGAGCAACGTGCTCAGAGGCTATTCCAGGAGATAGAGCTCAATGAGGTCCAATGAGTCCTAGCCATCACAAGTAGAAATAGAGTGGGAGAAAATGCCAATAGGGAGAGAGCACTCAAGGCTAATCTTACATTGAGTGAGATTCTTCACAAAGTGATTGTTAGATAACATTGTTGCAGAGCAAAGTAGAGCAACCCTAGCAACTTCATTACTAGCTGGACTAGGAATCACCCCAAATACTAGAACCTAGACTAAGATACCTATAGTTGCAAAGTAACTTGAGAAGTATTAGAAAGGTAATGATCCTTATAGCTTTTTGAGTAGTTTGAGCAAGTATGCAAGGCAAATAGCCTCATGGACCCCGCTGAATGTGCTCAAGTTTTTGGACTCTGCCTAGGAGACAAGGGACAAGCTTGGTTTACTAGCCCAATGCTAAGTGCAACAACTTCAATATCCTAAAGGATCCTTTCATTAAGAGATGTTTTGAAGCAGGATATTCAAAAAATCTCATTGTTAAGTTGATGAATGTCAGCTAATAAGACAAGTGTCAAGATCTAAAACGAGCCCAACACTGGCTTTAAGGCTCTAGCCAGGCCTCTATGCTCAACCAAAACACCCCATGGCCTGGCGGCTAGGAGTGTCTAAGAGATACATTAACCTAACTTCTAATTTGGATATTTTCATTTGTATGGCTTGTAGTCCAATGGATAACCCTTTCCAAAATCCTCACAGGGGCCCTTGCATACATTGGTGTTATACACCGCATAAAATAGGCACAGGGACCACCCCTCGGCTAATTTTCGCAACTCACTTCGGCTCTTCTACACCTGAGGATTGGCCCTAAGATGTGTTGTTCAAACATAAAGCACGTACGATATATAGTTCTCTCTTTTACTCAATCATTCTAGGAGATAGAATATGATCCTCACTACACACCCCCAAAACAAAGCGATCACTAGCCCTATGGCTTGGGATACCTCACCCTCATCGTGGATCAATGTTTATGAAAACAATTGCCATGTATCTAGTATGATACCATGCATTGAATGTAATGAAACTATGAATGTTTCATAGTGCTCCAACCATTTTTGTTCATTTAAAACAACATTGTGACAGTGCGAAAGCATTTCTTTTCATGCTTTCATTCTAAGAATAATTGCTGTGTAGCATAGGATATCAACACCGATCATGCTCGTACTATTGAACCCTTTAATTCTCAAAACACACGTGTCCTATATGCAAAAATGCATCACAAAAAATCAAATTCAGCATGTAATCAGCACTTATTACTCTCTTCTCTCCCTACCGTTTTTATAGGGTTATGGATTTGGTGGTAGGTTTAGAAAGTATTTGTGTATTTTTCTTCATAAAGAGCGATAAATACTCACTTTAACATAAAGATAGGGCTAAATTGAGGCTAAAACCTCATGGTTCAACCCTACCATATATCCACGGATATATATATATATATATATATTCTATTTTTAAGCATGAAAAATATATTTTTTATTTTTATTTTTCCCTATTTTTAATCAATAAATATTGATATTTTTAATTTTTTGATGTGACTTGATTAGACTTACTAAGAATTATTTTCATCTCTCATTTTATCCCATGAGAACACCATTGACACATCAAAACCCCCAAAATCTATGATTTATCCTAAAATCTCAATTTTGTAGGTTTTGTGTTTATGGAAAAATCAATACGCGACTGATTCTTGCTTATTTTCTTAATGTTTCTCATAAAAAAAATTGACAATCAAGAGCAATCATTTTTAACCATTTGCAATCAAGATCTATCATAAAATGATGAAATTTATCACTTACTCATAAAATCGTGCTTTATCTCATAGGTATCTTGTATTTGGAATAATGCTCCTTCAAACATCGATCTACGCTCCATCATGTCTCAGCATCATGTCCCAAACAAAATCTCTCAAATCAGCCCACCCCCTTCTCTCATAGATTGAACCATGCAACAAGAGGAGAGAGGAGAGTGGAGAGGACTAAGATTTTGAAGTCTCCATCTAAGCAATCATTTTATGTGCAAAAGGCGGTGATATAAAGCAAAAAATGGGAGAGTTTAGCTGGTATAATTAGCCACTTGTTCTCTCTCCAAATCATCATGATGAAGGAGGACTCCTGTTGTGTTGACCAATGTTGTTAACCCCCCTTCTAATTGATAAAATTTTCTTTAAATTTGCCTCCCCCCCCAAAAGGCTCAAGACTATGTCCACTCAAATTAGGTCCAATTTTGACCTTCTAGGTGCTCGGATCCCAACTTTTTTCCCATCCGACACTTGATTCACAATCTAAAAATTTCAGCACGTCCGACTTGAGGTCCTAAACGGTCGAAAACTTGTCCTGCTTCAATTTGGCACTCAAAAAATTTATTAAAAATCTAAAACCTCTATGAAAGTTAGTCTTTTGAAGAGATTGCATTCCCATCTTCCACGGTCACTTAAAATTATTGGATTTGTATCTTTCTCTTCTATCAAGCTTTAAATTTTGCATTCAATTTATATCGTTCCACCTTTTTTCAACATATCTTGGGTGTTTAAAATCCTACTCTTATTGGCAACCATGGCATAGGGTGACAGAGCCCGTTGAATCCACGAACTAATTTGCACAAACAACAACCATAAAAGCATCAAGCTGCCACAAAATAGAATATGCAACAAGGTACACAAAACAACTCTTACCCTACCCCTTGATAAAATCAAGGTATGAAACTCACGAGGGAGAGGTCTCGCATAATCTAACAAAAATTAGAGCAATTCGCTAACCAACTCCTCCAACACATACAGGCTAAAAAGAAATGTCAAAGAAGTCATCCTAGGTGGTGGCATGAACTTTCTACCCAACTTAGGACAACTGGACCAGGAACTCCTACTAGGCGAGGACTCCTATAGCTTGGCCAGTATATATTTTCATTTTATGATATTTTTCCTTCAAGTTTCCATACTCAGGCATATAAAAAAAGGAAGTTGAGCATAGTGACCCAAGGAGACAGGTCATCAACAAATACTTCTAACCACTTCTTGAGCATGTCTTTGAAGATTTCACACATGAGGTGTTGGAAGGTGGCTGGGGTATTAATCAACCCAAATGGCATGAATGTGTAAGCAAACACCCCCCATTTAGTGGTGAATGTTGTTTTGTGCCTATCATCAAGGTAGACTTGTACTTGATTATAGCCTAAAAACCCATCTAGGAAGCTATATGCCTCCTTTCTTGCCACTCTCTCACGCATGTGCTCGGTATGCAGCAATGGATAATTATCTCTCTTGGTCACTACATTGAATTTTTTGTAGTTTATGCACACTCTAATCTTACCATTCTTTTTTAGTACAATCATAATAGGTGATACCCAATTTGTGTGCTTGATTTCATAGATGAATCCTGCACTCAGGAGTTTATCAAATTTTTCTTTCACTGCATGATCATGCTTAGGATTCATGGTGTATGGTCTTTGCTTTACAAGTGTTGCATCATGTATCATACGGATGTTGTGGGTTATTATGCTTGGATCCATACCCTTTATCTCCTCAATGGACCATGTGAACACATCAAAGAACTCCTTTCAAGAGACTAACAAGGTTAACCTCCTCATTCATGGTTAGGTCGTTTGCTATGAACATTGGCCAAGGCTTTTCACCTTCCCTAGCCAAGTTGACCTCCTTAACCTTGGCAAGTCCTTCAATGGGCCCGCTAGTTTGATCTTGTCTCTTCACTCATTGCAACACCACTATCCTATCACCCTTCTTAAGGTTTGTGAATTGTTTGGGTAGATCCTAAAGTTTCTTTTGCCTTTGACTCCTTAAATTATTTCCTTTCCTCCTCCTTTAGTCATTTTTGTGTCTTAGGTGGATTGGGAGGTCTCCTTTGGTGCATCGGGTCCTAGGGAGTTTTGAAATTTTAGGATCACTATCAGAGCTTATTTTAGAATTAAAGTTGAATTGGCAACCTTCATTGAAAGAAGGAGTCTTGCTAAGTGATCGGAGCTCAAAATGTCAATCCTACTTCATAAAAAGTTGTGACAATAGGCTGGGTTAGCCTTGCGTGCTGGTAATCCACTACATTGAGATGTCCTGGCCATGCGCAATCACAATCCACCCTCATTTACCCCTTTCTCTATCTTGAAGGAATTGGTACCTTTGGGCTTAGAGTCCATAATTATTTGCTCAATTGTCCACTCACATCAGTGTCATAGTCTATGGTTTTTGCTCATTTCTTACATTCCTCATTTCTAGAGTTACAATGCACATATTTCTCATTAGAATCCTCCTACTTTGAAGACTCATCATTCTCTAATTCATCATCATGTAGATTTTTATTTTCTCTCAATAGAGCCCAATTGTATAGTAGGTTCAAATCATGCACTTGGGCCCATTTCCATCTTGTTTCTTCTAGGAAATCCTTGAGAGGCTTTAGGTTAACTATAGGGTTGTAGGCCAATTCTCTCATTAGATACTCAAGGATTTTCTGGAGCTCTAGTTTGTTCAACGGAATATGATAAGTCATGGATGATGCTTTCATATTCGAGCTTCGTGCCAACATGCACAGAGGTACCATAGCCAAGGCATCATCCATTGGTACATGAGCTTTGGCTCGAGTAGTGAAGGTGCTTGCCTTTTTCCAAAGGCCTTTTGTAGTCATCCTCATATTAGGGAATGATAAGTTGATGGTTGTGAGCATGTGCATCCAATCTCATTCATCCTTTGGATAGGTTACATACTTGATCTTCCAAATGTCTAGCTCCATTCGCAGTGCTTCCTTTCTATTTCTAAAGAATATTAGTTTGTTACCCCAGTCCTATATTACACGAGTGTTTCTCATCCAAGTCTTCCTAACAAGATATCATAGTCCATGTTTGTCAAATCAAGATGAAATTCATTAAAAACTACACTTTGGCTATCTTGATTGGCCAATCATTAAGCACTCTGAATGGGCAAACTTTTGTACTGCTAGCTAGGGTCACATTGAATCTAGTAGTTTCCACGGGTGGAATTTCCCAAGCTTGTAGTACAATGTGGCTAACGATGCTCACTCTTGCTCCTATGTCTACTCTGCCTTTTCGTGTTGTATCCCCCAATGGCATTATGAGTAGGATGGCATGCATCTCGATCCCTTCCTAGAAGGCATTTATTTGTAGTGATCTTGCCACTAGAGATGGTGTCACACTAGGTATGTGGGTGTTACTATCAGCTCCATTTGTCTAGTGGCACGGTTTTCTCTTGTCTCTCAACCCACACCTTAAAGGTTTTCCACAACCCTTGATTTCACCTCATTAGTTGCCCCAAGGGCAATGACACTTATGTTGACACAAGGGCCAATAGCAGTCCTACATCAATCTCATTGATTGTTTCTTGTCTAGGAGCCAAGGAGATTGATGGAATATTAGAGCCACTTGTTATGATGCCTTTGTTTTTGGGCAATAAGCATTCATATAAATGGCTTATGCCACACTGAAGGCATCACAACTTAGCCTTGTCTTTATTCATTTTTTCATTTTCTAGTCATCGGTTTTTGGTGCATAGCCAGGGAAAACTGTCATCAATAGGCATAAAAAAGGGCTGAAAATGAAGGAAATAGCATTGTTGAGAGGAGAAGAATCCAGTGGAGGCTTGCAATTCCTTATAACATTGAAGAATTGAAAATTCTCATTTCCAAAGCCACTTTCTACAATAAATTTATCCCACAATGGCAAAAACATATTACCATCTTGATGGTGGCTCTATGTGATGGACTGTTTTCTCTCCCTAAAGACCAAAAACAGAGAGAATGACCATCCATGGGAGATTTGGCCTTCATTGAAGTTTTTTGAATATCATCAAGTGGGAGATTGTGAAGAAGCTTCGAGTCGTGGTCAATTGAAGTTCACAAGAAGAAGGAAAAGAATTGGAATCTATTTGTAGATGCTCAACAACAAGATACATGGGATGCTTGGTGCACTGACAACCTTCTGCTTGTCCAATTAGCAACCCCAGTGGAAGCTTAGTAGACAGAGTGTTCTTCACACCATACACTATTGAAACCATCAGAAGCTGGTATTACTATGATGATGGCACCACAAAAATGCTCAAAAGAATGAGTTTTGATACCTTTAGAACTGAATATCTTCCCCTCTGTAGTAGTGGAATGAAAGCTAAATTCAAAGACATTGAAAAAAAGGAAGTAGAAGAAATGTTGGCTCTAGATACTGAAGCCCCTAAAATTTTGTTCTGTTGAGTACAGACAAACTAGGTGGAGCTAATTCCTTGATGAATGACACGATCAAGAGGCAAGCACTAGAATGAGTCCTAAGGTATGTGAGAAGAGAGAATGCAAAAATCAAAGCTGAGAATGAGCTAGCAACAAAGCCTCCTTTGATGCCCTAGTGGCACTCTTTACAAAAGTTTCAATGGCGACTCAAGGTCCCCTTTCTATAGTCAAATCCATCCTGGAAATAGTGATGAGATAGCTTAGCGAATGTAGTCTCATTGCCCATCTTTAAAAGAGAGTACAATGAAGACCCTGATCGTTATGTAGCAGAGTTTATGGTAGCGTGTGTAGCTAAGAATGCTAGAACCCCATAACATTGGTTGAAAATATTCCCCGCCACTTTCAAAGGTGCACCATTTTACTGGTATGAGAGACAAGTAGCAAGAACTTTTGGCACATGAGACATGGTCTTGCTCACTAAATTCAGACGTGAAGATTTTGAAGAGCAAATGCAATAGGAGTTTATGAACTTAAGTCAGTTCTTTGCTGAACGAGTGGAAGCATGTCTCTAGAATGGAATCCATACACTAAAGAGATGGACCAACCATCACTTGGATAAAGCCATCCAAAAGGGAGTTTTTCTTAGAGGCCTACAACCAGAAGTTTGTAAGTTTGTGGAATTGAGAAGACTAGTCAACCTGCAAGCTGCAGTGGGAAGGTGCAAGACTATATGATGAAGTTGAAGCAAGGCTATCCATGACGTCAGGAAGATAAGTCTTACCTCCTCCCATGCCAGGAATGGTATACCCACCAAATGCAGTCCCAGGGATAGTTTCTACCCCTACCCTCAGATGCAAACAATGTCATAGTACAATGCATCGAATCCACTATGGCTACAAATGGCAGTACCTCAAATTATGGTTCAACCACAATAATAGTGGCCTCAAGTAGTTCCCCCAATGGCAACTCAACAAAAATAGTGGAGCCCTATCAACTGGAACCAACAACCCCCAATCTCAACAGGAGCTCAGAATCAGAATCAAAATAGAGGACCCTTTGGATCAATCCAACAAATCTATGCAATGATTACATAGGCTTCCCAAAACCCTACGGCCCCTACTCTAGGAGGAGAAAATTTGAAGGACTACCTATCCAATTCAATTGCAAGCTTCAAGAAGGAGCTGATGGGATGTGATTACACAACAACTTCAGATATTGAAGGTGAATACCACTAAGATATCCAGTCATGTAGGAGGTGGAAGAGATGTGATGCAATCTAATACATGTGTAAAAATTTTCATCAAGTGGGACATTTAGCCACTAAATGTACCCGAAAACCAACTATCCTTGGAGACTTTTATTCGTATTGTTTAAGAAAGAACCATATAGAGGATATCTACTCTCTAAAGGTGATGTATAAAAAAAGAAGAAAGATAAAAAAAAGTTCAACTTGTTGGAATCCAAGATGACCACCCAAGATATCAAACAAAAGCCTAGAGAGTTCAATACTAACTTTGGCCCAAGGAGGTCTCCCCCTCAAAGTTATAGAGGACAACAGTTTGGCAATGGCTAGAGAGATCAAAAGTGAAGTGTACAAATCTAGAGAAAAGGGACATATCTCACCAAATTTTCCAAATCCTAGAAGGTCTATGGACTATAAACCCTTATGCAATCGATGCAAAGGAGAAGGCCACATTGCAAAAGACTGCCCAGTCCGGGCTCTTGTAAAAGCTACCACTGACACCCAATAAAAGACCCAATAACCTACTTCTAATTTGTTGGAATTGGAAGTTGCCACAATAACGTGTGCTAAGGAAAGAGAACCCACAGCTCAAAAAGAGAATATTCCCTTTGCCAAAATGGTGAAATTCAATCTTCCCAACAAGAAAGAGAATAGTACAGAGCATAATGATGTAGTATAAAGCACTGCAGTGCCACAAAGAGCCACAGAGACAGTTACATAGACAAGACCAAAGGTCCAAGAGATAGAGTATTCCAAAGTACCCCTAGTAATAGAAGAAGTATAGATATTGCCACTGTTAGAGGACAAAGGGAAGATAAAAGTGGGGGTTTCTCCATTTCCTAACCAATTGGAGAAGCTTGTGGACCCTATCAAAGAATATGACTTGGTCAAAAATCTAGACACCTTTAAACCAAACCTAACATTCCAACAATTGCTGATGTTGTCTCCTAGCTGTTGAAAGGAATTTACAAGCATATTGACAAGAAGAAGAGGCCTAAGGATTACTTCCTCAGCGGGCAAC
Organism: Lygodium microphyllum; assembly: GCF_053477565.2. Lineage (NCBI taxonomy): Eukaryota > Viridiplantae > Streptophyta > Polypodiopsida > Schizaeales > Lygodiaceae > Lygodium > Lygodium microphyllum. The sequence continues at coordinate 92,206,419 of NC_141153.1, read as the reverse complement.
AAAGTCCAATAAGACCCGAGAGCTTGTGAATGAAGTGGATGTGGCTAATGCCTTCTTGGATCCTAGTACCCTAGAGATTGGCGTGTGGATTAAAGGATGCTTTATAGTAGATGCATTGATTGATGGAGGTTCATCAATGATATAATGACGGATGTGACAATGAAGGATCTAGGCCTACAAGGTATGCAGTCTACATAGTGGCTTATCAGACTCGCAAACCAAAGCTAAATTAAGCCTTTGGACATTCTTCCATATGTGAAGACAACCCTTGCTTGCATGAAGAGATTATTGGTTGACCTATCTGGTGGTAAAACCAAATTCCTATGGGACCTCATATCCTCTGCTGCTAGGAAGACCATGGCTTTTTGAAGCAAGGGCACGGACAGATTGGTTCAAAGGAATTCTAACCCTCGGCAGAGGACTTAATAAAGTGGTGTTGAAGTTGTATGGATCGCAAAAAGGTAATGGATCCCCTTCCATTGAAGTCGTCACAGACTCTTCCAACAAAGTAACAAATGGTACATCAAGAGATAAAGAAGCTATTAAATAGATCTTTCCTAAGAAAAGAGAGGCATAGTCCTTAACAGTTGGCACTGTAAGCCAACTCCCCGAAGAAGCAAAGTCATTATCAATTGGTGAATACCTCTTGCTTGAACTCAAAATGATTTCAAAAATCACCTCTAACAATGAGATAGAGGCATGGATGTACTGTTCGACCTATTACATGGCTGCAATAATAGAGATAGAGACAGAAGCAGAGATAGAGCCAAAGATAGATATAGAAGTAGAGGTAGAGGAAATAACATAGAATTTGTTCGTCTCTTATAGGGCCCCTATAGAGGCAAAAACAGAGTTTGAAAAAGATGAAGATGATAGTGAAGAAGAAGACTATGAAAGCAATATGGAAGAATCTATCCTACTCGCAGAAGGCACAAATGAGGAAGAAGTTACAGAGGCTACAAAAGCTGAAGACCCCATGCTATCAGACAGAATGACTTTGGTACCCTTTGGACTGGTTAATGAGTCACAACATATGTAAGATATCCATAAGAAATGGATTAGGTAGAATAAGCCTTCCTTCATTAGCAATGGCTCTTATCACCCTAATCCACCCTTCCCAAGAGAGGATGATGATGATGCACCTTGCCAACAACCACTCGTCCTACATCCCAAACAGAACTCTGAAGGGTCCTGTTGTGTAATCTTCCTAGAGGCATCCTCAGAAGAAGACGAGTCCTCAAGTTAAGAGGTAAATAACCCTCCCACCAAACTTGAAACAACCATGATACCCTTTCAGTATCCCAAGGAGCAAGCTCGGTCCTCATTAAAAGAGGAAGTGGGTTCCAGTGGAGTATTAGAAGAGGAGACCACACCCTTGAAAAAGTCGGATCTATACCCAAAAATAGTCCTCCATGGAACCTTCATTTGTGAAGTGAAAGGTGAAAAGTAATTAACGTTCATGGATCTTGCATGACCTTATGAAAGGGAACTTGGACATGTTTGCATGGTCCTAAAAAGATCTCAAGGAAATTGATCTCATGGTGTGCTAGCATCATATAGACCTAGAGCCTGATGCCAAGACTATGAGGAAAAGACAAAGGTGCATGAATCCAAATTACTCTACCCTAGTGAAAGCCGAATTGCTGAAGATCCTTGAAGTTGAATAGTGGCCAATAGCGAATGGGTTTCTCCTATCATGGTAGTACCTAAGAAGAATGGAAAGCTATGAATATGTGTGGACTTCCAAAAGCTCAACTCTAAGACCAAGAAGGATCACTTTCCTATCCATTTCATAGACCAACTAATGATTACAGGGGTAGGCCATGAGTTCTATTCCCTCTTGGATGGATTCAGTGAATACAACCAAGCCCAAATCGAAGAAGAAGATCAATAAAAAAATAACCTTCACAAAAGAATGGGAAATCTATGCTTATATAGTAATGTCGTTTGGGCTCTGTAACACTTCTATTATCTTCAAATGAGTGATGGTAGCCAATTTCAAAACCATTGCATGATTTCATTAAGGTGTACCTAGATGACTTTTGTATCTATAGCCTAATCTGTGAGCATGGTGGGGACACTTGGAGCAGTGCTTTGACAGATGTCGAGTGTATGGATCTCTCTCAACCTCAACAAATGTGTCTTCAAAGTCCCTTCAATAATTCTTTATGGGCCACATTGTTTTTGCATAAGGGATAGTAATAAACCTTGCCAAGATCAAGAAGATTGTAGCTTTAATAGCACCAATCAACCTCAAAGAGTTGAGGGGACTCCTTGGCCACCATGTGGGCTATTACATAAGGTTGCTTGTGCACTTTGCGACAAAGGTAGCCCCATTGCATAAGCTCTTAGTGAAAAGATGTAGAGTTTACATGGACTGCTAATTGTGATGAAGTGTTCAATACCTTGAAATAGTGTCTGATTGAAGCACCCATCCTACAACCTCCTGATTGAGACAGAGTTCCATGTGCACACTGATCTATCTGTTGAAGGCTTAAAAGAAGAGACCTTATGTCAAAAAGGTTCCTCAAAGTTAGATCAACCCATTTATTATCCCAGCCAAAAAGTAACCGATAGAGAATGAAACTATATAGTGATGGAGCTTGAATGCTCAGTAATGGTGTTTTTCCTAGAGAAGTTTCGACACTACCTACTATCGATGCATTTCAAATTCTATGTGGACCATGAGGCCCTATCCTTCCTAATGAACAAAGAAAATGTGAAGGAAAGAATGATGAGATGGCTCCTTTTGTTTTAGGAGTTCAACTTTGAAGTGGTTACTAAGCTTGGTTGCTCCCATATTGGCTGATCATCTATCGCGAATCCCTCAGAGAGCGATAAAGAGAAGCAAGATGACCTAGATCATCCTGATGTTTTCCTTTTTCTAGTTGAAACTATAACCCCATGGTATGCAGACATAACCAACCTCTTGGCTACTCAATAGTATCCTCCTGGTATCTCCAGCCATCATGAGAAAAAGAAGCTCTTGTTGAAATCATCCCCTTATACCGTGTTAGACAGCAACGCATTGTACAAGAAAGACAAGGATGAAGTATTGAGAAGATGTATTGTAGGAGATAGGATTGAGATAGTACTAAAAGCATGCCATGAGAGCCTTGTGGGGGATAGTTTATAGGAGAAGAAATAGCTAGAAAGGCCTTGCTCGCAGGATATTGGTGGCCGACCCTCCACAAGGATGCCAATGACTACTGTAAATGTTGTGATGCTTGTCAACAAATGGGAAAGCTAACCAAATTTAGCGCTATGCCACTGTAGCCCATCCTTTTCCTAAATCTATTTGGAAGTGGAAAATCAACTTTGTTGGCCCCATTGATTCGCCAACAAGAAAGAAGCAAAACAAATATATTTGGGTCTATATGGACTATGTGACAAAGTGGTGTGAAGCCAAAGCTCTCAAGTGGGTTGATGGTAATAGTGTGGCTTTGTTCCTGTATAAGAACATCATCACCCATTTTGGTAGTCCCCCAGAACTAGTGAGTGACTGAGGTACTTACTTCCTCAACAAAATTATGGAAGAATTGATAGAGTTGTACAAGATCCACCATCGTAAGTCCATTCCTTACTACCCAGAGCCAATGGCCAAGTCAAAGTCACCGATCACATCCTCTGCTCGGGACAATTGATGTACATTGCTATGATTGGGACGATTGACTTACAGAGGCCCTTTGGGCATATAGAACCTCCCATAAGGTTGCCATAAGACAGATCCCTTTCCATTTGGTGTATGGTAGAGAGGCCATTTTTCCAGTTGAACTAGAGTTTCCCTCTTTGTGCATGGCTATCAAAGAGCGCTTGGGAGATGGCAAGTCCCTGCATTACCATCTCTTGCACTTTGAATGTTTGGATGAGACTTGTAGGATGGCCCTATAGCGCATGGAATCTATGCAAGCTCAAAGAAAGACCTATCATGATAGCTTCATTAGCCAAAATGAGTTCAAGGAAGGTGACTTAGTCCTTACTTATGATTCCTGTTTTGGCAAGTTTCCAAGAAAGCTTCAACAATGATGGATGGGCCCCTATAAGGTATGTGGTGTCAACACTAATGGCTCTGTCTAAGTGCAAATAGTCGATGTTTCTAATGATCCCTTCCTAATTAATGGCTATCGCCTCAAGAAGTATTATCCTCCCTAGGGATCATGACAATCATGGCCAATAGCCCTTTCATTCCTTGTGCATCGATCGGTAAGGCTTTAACTATTGCTCTTGATAGCCTTCCTGCTTATCCAAATGAGGTGGCCTTATTCTTTTAGCCCCTCACAGCCACCTCCCACCATTCCTTTGTTCCCTTTCCATCTGATCCAATAGAGGTTGCAAGGATGGTTATGATACATGGTGTTCCTACCATTCTCCTCTTTGAATAGAAGAAACATAAAAAAGAGAAAAAAAAAGAAATATAGATCAGTAGTCATGGGAGAAAAGAACTTTGGTCCCTATCATGCTGACCTATTCTTTGAGAAAAGGTGGAAACACCCTCGAGAGTAGGAAAGAAGAAGAAAAAATCAAATCAAAAATATTATGGCAGAAAAGAAAGAAATTCTATGTCATAACATGCCTCATTCCAAGAAAAGGTGGCAAACACCCTTGGGCGGGAAGCTAGCTATGGATAAGGTGGCAACACCCCGTAGTCTAGGATAGCTAAATCACTACTCGTCCAAAATGTAGTTCCAATGCCACCTCCCTTGGTGTGTTGTATCCTACAATCCCATCAGTGCTTTTGACTCCTACAACACAAATGACATTTTCAATATGCAATCCAATTTCTAGACTTGTTGGCTACCTCCTTGGGTACACCTCTTTATTAACCAATATAAGTTAACATCATTAACCAAATGAAGTCGATCTTCATCGACAACCCTTGAGTGATGTGAGATTTCATCCTTACCAGATGGGAATGTGAGTATGGGCTGCCCTCTTCTCAAAAGAACGTGAGATAGAGGGTGGGGTGAGTGACTAGTCCTTGTCCTTTAAATCCAACAAAGAGGTGAGATATGTGTGAATGGAGCGTTGCACGCATGGGATAAGACTCTCATTGCACAAAGTACAAATTGCTCATGTATCTAATGCTATAAGGCTCCCTTGCCTTCCTTCTCGCACCATATGCCAACATAGGGCGGGATGCACTACTGCACCATCAATTTCACACAAGGCATACAACCTTCATACAAGTGGTAGTAAAGACTTAATCCATGGATGTGAGGAACTCAGTTGCCCTCTTGTATTCATCAATAGAGCATGAGACATAGGGGGGGCTAAGTGGGATTGATTTTCCTTTTCATCAACTGAGAGGTGAGGTTTGAGGGACATTACGACAATTGGAGTCAGGTACATTCTCATTTCCCTATGCACACATGGGACCGACATCCATCATCATCAATATACACCTCACTCTATGTTTGGTGCACTGTATGATAAGACTCCCTGGCCTTCCTTCTTGCACCTATGCCAGATGGATTGGGACGCACTAATGCTTCATCAACTGTGCATGCTGGCATACTCCTTTTGAACCATCCCTTTTGTCAATTTCTAAACCGGGTGTGAGATATGGGTTTCAATCCTTTCCATCGAGTGATGTGAGTTATGGGGCGAGTGACTGATCTATCATTTCCAACATGAGTGAATATTGAGATTGAGATGTATACCTTAGAATTGAAAACTTAACCAACTCTTCATCGACAATGCTACCTCCTTGGGTGCTGCTACATGGCTACCATGCTGGATGAGTGTGATGTGGTGAGTCGTGGTACCTCCTACCGATGATTATGATCCTTCACATGTCAGCAGAGCAACAATTCACCTTGACCATCTACAAATCGGGTCAAGTTTTTCTAACCCTACCCCTTTTGTTTACAATAGTCGATCATGTTTTAAGTGTGGAGACATATGTGTATGAGTGGTGGTGGGCCCCTATTGATTAGTCAATCCGATCTATTAAGGTTTAAGTGTAGGGATGCATCCCTATGCATCTGTTCTACATACCCTCATGGAAATGCCCTTATTTGATAATTCAAGTATACCATGTCTCGATTTTTCCCTGGTGGGGTACCTTCCCTACCCACCTATCCTATTTTCACCCCAGCCGTCTTGGGGCCATTCCTTGTACATTTGTCTTTATCCTTTGTTTTGTTGTTTTTCTATGAGAAAGTATCATATGTTTACCAAAATTCAAATATGACTTCACAACCCTATTTTTCCCTTTGAACTAGCTATTTTCCTTTTTACGACTCTTAGTTCTGAGCCATGATTCATGAGTTATTAATTCTAGAAGAATTTTCTACAAATTAGATACGTTTTCATGTGAACTCATCGTTTTCGCTTTGGAAATGATTTGATGTGATAGCCTTGACCTACACCTTCCCTTTACATTTTTTATTTTTACTAATCATCATATCAATGCATGGTTCTTCCATTATTAATTTTTCTGTATTTTCAGGTATTCTCGTGTGTGATTTTGGCTCTTTTTCCATTAGGGTAGTCATCTTGACCATAGGAGAAAAGACTTCATCAAAGTCAACACCATACTCCTGCTTAAAACCCTTAGCAACCAATTGAGCCTTGTATGCCGGGTTGGGGTGTCCACGGGTACTTTTCAACTTGTACACCCACTTTAATGGCAAAGCCTTCTTACCCTGAGGCAAGGAAACCAAATCCCAAATCTGATTCTTATGCAATGAGTCAAGCTCAGACTACATAGCCCTCTCCCAAGAGTGACAATCACCCATGTGCATAGCCTCATCATAAGTGAGAGGCTCTCCTGCATCTGTAACCAGTACATAATCCATAGAGGGCACAAAATGGTCAAGAGGTCATCTATCTCTAGTAGAACGCCTCAACACAAGCTCTGTTGCCTGACCGACATCCTGTCTAACATCAGCATGTCTAACATATGGGCCATGAGCATCAGGTGATGCTGCACTACCCTATTCACCTCAAAATTCACTTTTGATTAGCTAGCATTGTTTGCTTGCTCCCATGCACATCTTTCCTTTTTCCTCTATTATGTTTCAGCCCTCCGATTTTGTGTTATTAAAATTTTTGTATGTTTTTGCACTCTTTTTTACTATTTTTTCCATGTGAACATATCTTTCTTGCCCTAGAATTGTGTTTGATCTAATAGCCCCTATCAACTACATCCCTTTGATATTTTTCATTTTTCTTTTCTCACATTTTGACTTATGGATTGTTGGGAATCAATTGTTTTCATATTTTTAGGTGTATTTTTACTATTTTTCCACGTGAACCCCCCCATTTGCCATTGAAACCCTGTTCCAACTAGATAGCCCTCTCCCATTTGTTCTTTTGCACAATTTTTCTTCTTGTTGCATTCCATTTCAACTTTTTAATTTTTTGCTATTAATTTTTAATTTTATTTTTGGGTTTTCTTTTACGATTTTTTCCATATGAACTGTGTTTTGACATGCTAAGCGTATCCAACTCTTCATTCCAGACAAGTTCTCTTCTTTTGTATTTCATTCTAACTGCTAGATTTTGTGAAATTAATTTTTGTGTGAGTTTTCGTGCTTGGTTTTTTATATTTTTCCACATGAATCCCCTTTTGTTGTCGTACGCGCGAGAAGCATTGTCCATGTCATTCCCCCCATCGCCTTGCCCAATTTTACCTTTAGCAACATCTTCATCCGATGTTTGGATCTTTTCATATTAATTTTTTTGTTTAATTTTAAATTTTTGACCCCCACATGTCACGTAAACAATCGATTTTCACTTTGCCCCACATGTCTGGCTTTTGCGATGTCGCATTCAAGCATTCGAATTATTTGTTTTGCAGACGATCATTCCTGTCATCGCAAATCCCCCCTCCCCCAGGCCCGCTTTTGTGCACGGGATGTGGGGGATCCTTTTTTTATTTTTTAAAAACAACGTGAAAATTTTTAAAAACAAAAAAAAACAACACTCCCTCTCTCTTCCCAACTGTCCCCATCCATTCCCCCCTCCCTCTCTGTTCCCAACTCTCCCCATCCCTTCCCCCCTCCCTCTCTTCCCTCTCTCTCTCTCTCCCTTGCATCTCTGTTCTTCTCCTTCTCCTACATAAGATCTTGTCCGTCTATATTTATTTTGATGGTCGAAGTCTATGGTTCAGTCCTGATTTTTGTATTGTGTTTGGATACAATATGCATGATATTTTCTTTTCTTTTGAGTGTTTTATTACAAGGTTTTCGAGTGCCTATATGTATACATAGTATGAAGCTTTTTGTCGCATATGTGCGTAGATCATGTCAAATTTCTCGTAGGATGTGGAATGCTTGGGGAGGTTTGGTATAGTCCAGTCAGTTTTTTATTATTGTTTATGTTTCCTTGTTATCTATCTCAGTGGTGGTATGTATGGATTTTGTAGAAATCCTTCCTCCTTTTCCTAGTTTTGTGTGTGTGTAGGTAGTCCAACATGGTCTAATTGGTATCTTCTTCCGCACCCCCACTTTGGATTCAACATGTACTGTTATCAATCCATAATTATTCTCTTCTTTTGGATGCTGACTGTATTTGAAAGGCTGGTCTTCATCTCTTTGTGACCTTGAAGTTCCCTCCAGTAGATGCAAAGCTCTATTACTCTTTTCTGGAGACTTACAAGAAGCTTTCGAGCTTGGTTTATAGCTATCGGTTCTGTTTATCCCCTGCTACTATCAATGAGGCCTTGTTCTTTCCTTTTGCAGAAAGGTCAAATCGATAGTGTTTCCCATGGAGTTTTTCTATAGAAGATCATTTAGTTGGCACCTCCCCCAGGTGGCATTCCTGTGCCTGATCATGTTCCACTTCCATAGCAGTCTCCTTCTGTTCCTTCTCCTCCTATGAAAGCCAATTCAGATTTAGCAGATGTACCCCTGTCAGAATCATTCAAAAGAAGCACTCCACACACTCCTTTTGATCCTCTACCCGTTCCAACCCTTGTTGTACAGATTTGGATTCTTGAGGTGTCTGGTAGCTCTCTTCCCTCGATCTTGTCTTGTACCAACCTCTTTGCAGCACAATGGGAAGGACACCTGGACCTACAGATTCCTCCTTCCTTGCAAATAGTACTTTCTGGATCTATGCTTTCACAGCTAATTTTTTGGTTTTCAATATAATTTGGAGACTTCCATGACTTCATGTCTTCAGAAATCTATATAGAAGTGTATACCTCACTGCAAAATAAGGTGGATTCTTTGAGAGTTAGTGTAGCAATGCTCTGGGGGAGGATTTAGCTTCTGAAAAGATTGCTTTGAGTGATATCCATACATAAATGACTGCAGCTACAACTTTGATGGATTCATTGAAGGCCCTGATTAAGGAGTTAGAAAGCTAAGGTTTCCACTTTAGAGCAAGAGAATGTGTCCTTAACCAAGGAGAAAATTGCCATTATTGAGAAAATGATAGAATCAACTCATAAGATTGGTATATGTGAGGGCCAACTGCAGCATTTCCAAGAAATTGTAGAGTCCCAAAATAAGTTTATTGAAGAACTTAATCAGAAAGTTGCTACTCTTTCTGTTCCTCCTCCTGCCCCCGTAATATGTTCTTTGTTGTCTTCTAAGGAAGAGCTAGATCATTTGCAACAAAAGGCTAACTTGTGTGATGGATTTTTTGCCAAGATAGAGTGCCTTCAGTAGCACATGAATTGTGTTCAGGAAGATTTTATCCACAATGCTGAATTGGTGTCATCTCCATCATCTTTCTAGATTCAGTATCAACAATAGTGCTTTGTGTTGTATATTTCCTTGAGTAATGTGGACTTAGAACCTCTAGAGGATGGGTGGTAGAATATGTGTATGTCCATACAATGTCATGCTCTCTGCACTGTGCATTCTGGCAAGGGATCATGGGGCTTTGATAGCCTATCTACCAAGCTTCATTTCTATTAAAAAAAGTTTGCCTCTTGAATATAATAATGTGTCAAAAACTCTAATAAATATGCCAAACCCTAAGCTTGTGGAAAAGAAGCTAAAAACTAAGGAAGAACCAAGCACCTCTAGAGATGAACAAGCATTATATGTTGGCAACAAGTACAGCTTTTCTGTGACTTTTGCAAAAGGATCGAACACACAGAGAAGTTCTGACATGCCAAAAAGAGGTCCCAAAAGGCCTATCTAGTTGGTGTTAAAGAAAAAGAAGAACATAGAGCAAAAGAAGAAGAAGACCACTAGGAGAAGGACAAACCTCATCAATCCTTTAGAAGAAGGAAAAACCTCATCAGTCCTTTCTATTCGGATAGACTTTTTTAGCCTTGTATTGCCTAGCCCTAATGCTTCGGACATAAACTTGTAAACTCCTCATGTAGCCTTGTACTAGAACCTATGTACACTTTGTGAGGCCCCTATTATAGCCTTTGGATATCCATCATGTTTGTGGTACCCACACTTAGCCTTTTCTGCGACAGCCTCTACTGTTTTTGCCATGTTTATGGTGTGCCCACACTTTGCAGGTGTTGCCCTCATTGAAGCCTCTACACACTTTGTACTTCTGGTTGTGATTGAGGAGGGGTGTTGAGGTTTTTGCAATCACACCTACTTAGCCTCTTTGTATGGAGTAGTGTGGACTCATGACTGGAATCCCATAAGCACAGTAGGAGAAGTGCTACCATCCAATTCCTATAAAGCATTGTACTTGCTCTCTTTTCTAATGCAATGTCATAGTACTTTTGTCCTTGAGTAAAGTCTCTATGTCATTGTCATTCTATAGACAAGATTGTGTTTATGAGTCTAAGCTTCCATCTTGGAACCTAATTCACTTGTGTAACAATCAGTCATGTCAGTGTCTTCATGAACTCACTCTTTCTCTTCCAACCTCCATAGCTTCCGCCTCAAGCTATGTTCTAGATCCATGTTTTTACACTTTTTGTACATCATAGAGTGGGAGCTACTTATAGATTATGTCATGAAGAGTCAGTTCATGACAAGTTTCAGAAGTTGATGGAGCTTGAAGAAGATTGGATTATAGCCCATTACCTTTCAACAATGGTGCAATCAAGAAGACATGCATGGGTAAATCGACACATTAAAAAGAAGATATTTAAGGGGAAAGTGATCTTTTCATGGTCTATAATTCAAAGCTTGGAAAGCATCCAAGAAAGTTAAAATTGCGATATACTGGTCCTAATGAGGTTGTTAAAGATGTGGTCAAGGGACTTTTGTGTTGGCTACTTTGCAAGGTGAAATAATCAAACCAACAGTAAATGGGTTTAGACTAAGGAGGTTGGCATAACCAGATTATGATGTTTTACCTCAAGAAGTTCAAGAGAAATCCAGAGTTGCAGTCAATTTAGTTCACACTTCTATAATTTTGCCTCACAAAGCAGTTTATGATTCTCTCACTCTTATGGTTGTCTATAAGTTCGCATTGATTGATTTCTTAAATGGAGTACCATCATGTCGTTGTGATATGTTTGGTGATGTTATTATCCTTCAAATTGTTTTTGGTCCTCATAAGGAAGCTAGTCAAACTTTCATGGTGCTCTATGAGGTGTAAGTATTTTGGAAGCATTAACAATCTTGTTGCAAGCATTATGGAACCTCATAAAGTGCAGGTATTATTTAACACTGAGGCTTGGGCATAGGAATTTACCTTCTGGTGGATATATAGTCAAAGTTTTTCCACAAGTAATCATGACCTGGAAAAGTATCATCATACCATTGATGGATTGTGCTTTGAAATGACTTTTAACCTTTAACTATGGACTTGTGCATGATGGATTAAAAGGGAAACTGACTTCAACTATAGTTCTTTTGGTATCGGAAATGTGTAAGGTCATCAAATTTTAGTTGCATGAGGCTAAACTAAAGAGACACAAGATCAATATCAAACTCATAGTGAGTACATGCTGTAATCAATATGTTATACACTCTCTCTTTTCTAGGAGATTCACTCACTATGAAGTAGAAAAAGGGAATAAAGGGGAAGGCATAGCAAAGAAGCCATGATCCTCGATGCCTGCCTTTGAAGCATCCATTTAGCAGTGACATCCTTCAAATCCACACCTTCATCTTCCTTTCTATTCTTCATCTCTTTTGTTACCTAATTCTCAATAGGTTGTTGCTAGAACTACGATGGTGAAAAAAAGACAAAAGAAGGTGCCCAAACTTTGCATGCATCTCTTGTTTGGGAAGCAATAGTAGAAGAGTAGAATTGGACCAATGTTGACAGGTTTGTATGCTCACTTGTAGGTGGTGTGCCCAACTTTGCATGCATCTCTTTAGGCATCACCAAAAGTGGATAAGGTTAGTGCATTCAAAAAGTAAAAATTAGTAGATGGCATTCTTGTAGATCTTTATGACAAGGATTTTTCTCATTCTCATGCTTCAATCGATGCTAAAAATGGTCAAGGAGAAGAGCTTGTAGATCAATTGTTTATGGGTTTTTCTTTTCATGATGTGTCAAATGCTAATGCTTTGAGTGGTGCTATGTATTTGGATATTTTGGAATGGCTTAATGATGATGCAAAAAATGATAATGTTCATGAGGATGTAATTATTGTAGGGGTGAGAAAGAAGGTTAGATTCTCTAAAGTCAAAATGGAGAATATGTCTATGCCTAAGCAATTTGATTCTATGCAGCAGGGTCATGGTATGCCTTATGAGATGACACTTATTCCAACAAGTTATAAGCCTCAAAATATTGAGGAATCTTGCTCACTTATGGCAGGTTTACATTAGTTCATGGTTGATATGCATGCTAGTGGTGCTATTAAATCGGATGTAGTTCAGTCCTTGTAGGAACAATTATCATGCATGAAATCTAAGAGGGATGCTACACTCATTGAGATGGAAAAGATAAAGGAATTGCATGTTAATGAGATGGATGCTTTGCAAAGAAAATTTGATGAATATGATGATATGCTGGCTAAGTGTAAAATAACTTCATATGCTTTCAAGGAATGGACAACACACATGCAGGAGAAATTCCAGGGTAGACATGGTTGCTAGTTTGCAAAGTGTTAAGCAGATTGATCATGCTAAAAATCACTCTTCTGATATTGATGTTATCAAGGCTGATATTAATGATGCATTGCATGATATTCATAACTAGGTGCAGATCAAGGAGATTCTAGTGGATATTACCTCTTGTATCACATAAGCAACATCCAAGGAGTAGTTTATCACTGACTCTCATGATGCTCATGAGCCTCATAATTCATGAGCTACTCTCTTGCCTCATAATTTTTCTCACTAGATATGTCAGTTTTTGGATAAGGCATTTGACACCATGGATCATACAAGGGTTGAGTCATGGCTATGCAGGTTGTGCTAGCAAATGTTAGCCATGGTGTTTCACACTTCATGTATTGTGCCCTTAGCATGGTTTTACCTTAGTCATGTTAGTTCTATGTGTGAGGCAACCCTTAGATGCCTCATGAAGTTATGGTTATGGTAGGTTGTTTTCAGTGTGACCTGTTGATCCATTTGTGTGTCGTTCTCATTTCTAGGATTGAGGATGACCCCCAAGCAAAGAATGACGAGTGTGGGTGGCAATCCCACAACCAACAACGAAGCTTTGGGCGAGGGCATCACTGTCAATCCAACGACTGTACTGGACATAAGTAATATATTTCTAAATTGATACATGCTTGCTTGATTCTCGCATGAGATACATTAGGTCGCGTACTATACCACATGAGAATAGTCAATTGAAAAGGATAAACTTTGTCTCAAATATTCAAAAGATTGACTTTTCGAAATCCATGTATCTAGAGAAGTTAATTGCACCTAGTTGCTATGCAATAAATCCATACATAGCATAAGCAGCATATAAGATTCCAAAGTATTGTCGACTCCCCTTTCTTGTAGATAATATATATGTTTTTCACCACACTGAAGGTATGTTGTAGCTTGCACGGATTGCATGGTAAGCAATCTGGCCTAAAGGAAATTCATCCTAGAAACTGTAGATCTTTGCCCAAGCTCTTGCTAATATCACGAACTGATAGGTCATATTTAATAGATTGGGATCTTGAAGACGTACATACTTAGCACAAACGATGATCATAAGGACTAAAACTAAGATGCCTTGAGATCCATCTGATAATTACTACTTTCATCAAACCAATTTGGGGTTAGGCTAGGTACAAACAACAACTCCAATCCTCAAAGGCCAGTAGAGAGCTCAAGGAATAGGAAACCCTAAGTCAAAGGAAAAACCAATACTTTTATACTTGTTGGAAAGAAGGTTGGGTTGGAAAGACCAATACTTTTATACTTGTTAGAAAGAAGGTTGGGTTGTCGATCAATGTAAGTGATCAATAGAACTTACATCTTGTATAGGTGTATGAGACCTTGACATACACCTTAGCCAAAGGAAGGGAGTGTTAAGTAAAATTTTGCATAGTATCACTCTTAGATCCCAAGGGGGAGAGCAAATATGTGGATGAAAATGTTATTGCGTCTATTCTTGCATTGATTGGAAATACAATTGGTTTTGTTGGTTGATCAAACAACATCCTAAATCAATTGATTGTTGGATTGTCATTTGGATTATTATTCCAAGTGCTTGTGATTTATGGTAAATTCATGGCAGGGGTCTGTGATAAAAAATTGCCAATGGGGATAAAGGAATGTTTTCTTAGAAGATGACATTAGGGCTGACTGCCTTAATTGTGCTTGATTCTTAAATGAATTAATTAAGGAAAGGTTCTTTGCATGGGTGGATCACCTCTAAGATCACATCGCGGATCACACCGCAGATCAACCGCAAAAGGGCACTGCTCGATTCATGGGCTAAAGGACGAGTGGCGAAAAGGCCAACCACGAGAATAATGTTTCACTTCTAGGAAGCTTGCGGGTCAGGTGGAGCTCTGGACACCCCTTGCCAAGTCCGGAATGGAGTTGAAGACCTCCGTGGCCCCAATGTCTGTAGCTTTGGAAGATCCTATTCTAGATAAAGAATGGAAATTGTAGTGCCATGTGATTTTGACCAATTACTTCTACAAGTTAGAAGGGACATATAATTTCTCCTGTATGGGAAGGAGGCAAAGATTAACTTAAAGATAAGTTAAAGAACTTGGTTGTCAAAAGTACTGCTTGCTCTATTTTCATGTCTGTGCTATAAATTATGTGAACAAACCATGTTCCCTAAAAGGCTTAGTTAAGGAAGCTGACTTTAAATGTCACACATAATTGTGGTAGGACCTAATTAAATAACTAAAGAATGCCTATTGAGGGAAGCAGGTGGGCGGAACCCCTGACGGGTCTATCCTACAGGAGAGTGGTCCTAGAGAACTGGGAGGCTTCTCAAAAGGTTTCGACCCTCAAAAATTGTTAGGTTAGAACCCCGATTCATGCCGTTTTAGGGGACCGGAATAGGACTATGCCTTACGGGTAGAGAGGTTGAGCAGTGCATCCCTCTCGTTTCCCATTCTCTTTGAACCAAGTGCAGCATGGGTCTGCTTTGGCTTGGGTATCTCTACGTAAAGTAGGATGTCCAAGACCCGTCTCTTGATGGACCGCTAAAAACATGCCTGGACAGCCGATAAGCTCGCACATAATGCATTGACAATCAAGAGCAATCATTTTCAACCATTTTCACAATCGAGATCTATCATAAAATGATGAAATTTATCACTTACTCATAAAATCATGCTTTATCTCAAACCATAGAAACATGCATCAAGGAGAGAGAAAGACTAAAATTTTGAAGTCTCCATCTAGGAAGCCATTTTATGTGTGGAAGACAATGATATAAAGCAAAAAATTGGAGAGTTCAACGGGTATAATCAGATTAGTCACTTGTCCTTGGCCTCCATCCCTCCCTCTCTCCAAATCATCATGATGGAGGAGGATGTTGTGTTGCTGATCAACAACATTTTGAAACACCCCCCGCCCAATTTGATAAAGTTTGCTTTAAAATTGCCCCCCCCCCCCAAAGGCTCAAGGCCATGCCCACTTAAATTGGGTTCAATTTTGACCTTTTAAGTGCTCGGTTCCCAAATTCTTCCCTATCTAGCACTTAATTCACAATCTGAAGTTTTTTTTGTATCTATCTTGAGGTCCTAAACAATTGGATAAAATTGTTGGATCTATGTCTTCCTCTTTTGTCGAGCTTTGAATTCTGCATTAAATTTGCATCATTCATCTCTTTGTCAACATGTTTTGGGGGTTTAAAATCTGGCTCTCAACAAGGAGAAAATTCAAGACTATGTCACTCATGTGAGAAGAGTCTACAAGAGGATTTGAGCGATGATGGAGTGACCCAATGAGAGAGCAATTTCTACTGTATTTATCAAGGGATTCCGAAATGAAAAATTCTATAAGGCCTTAGCTAGCAACTCGAACCTACAAAGACATGTTAACTAGGGTCTTTGAAGAGGCAAAACGTGTGGATGACTTGCTAAAAGAGAGAAGCTCAAGAGTCACACAGTAAGAGAACATCATCTCCTCTAGGAACATTGAGAGAAGCACAATCCTTAGTGATCGATCAAGCCATAGCATGCAAGATGAGGGAAAAAATATTGACCAAAATCAAGAGATAGCTGACTTGAAGTTAGAGTTGTCCAAGCTACAAGAGATGTTGAGAAGGACAGTGCAACCCCACGTGCAATGTGCGCATTGTGGTGGGAACCATCTTCCACCTAAATGTTTCAACCCTAGATCATAGCCTTGTTCTACAGTTGCGGCAGATTTGGACATGATGCGATGCACTACCAATTGCCAAGAAAGCTCCCATATCCAGAACCCTATACTTGGCCCTACTATCTAGGGAATAGGCAACCCAACTTTGGAAGAGGAGCTTCATTAGCTCTACCAATACCCAATGACTCAAAGCCAGCTGCCCGTAGGACTAACATCAACCCCAAGGGAATCCCTAGGCCACCTAGACCCATAGTGACCTATCCATCTGGGGATGCACCAATAGATTTTATAGAGGAGCCATTGGAGGACAAAGCATATGTGAATCCCTATGTCTCCCATGACAAGGAGGGTAATCCTATGTTGATGGACTTTAGACCAGTGATGGTTATGGCTTTAGATAGGGGAGGAGGTAGAGGTCTAGGAGGGGGTCTGAACTAAGAGCCACTAGCATGTTGGACTTGTGGACATCCAGGGCACATTTCATCTCATTGCCCTAAAAAGGAGCAAGCAAACAAGAATAAGGCCGACTTGAGAAGTCTAGAGTGTGGAGTTACACATTTGTACACTAATTGCCCTAGACAAAAATCCTCCACTAGTATGGCAAATTGTGCCATCAGTACCACTTAGAATCTTTAGTGTAATAGCACCACTGATGATGAAGCCATACTAATTCCACTAAATGTCATCAAATGAAGTGAACCAATATCTCATTACCTGGACCTAACAACTTAGATGCAACATCTAATGGAAAGAAGAGCAAGAGAAGAAGAAGGAAGAGAGCATACACTTAGATAACACTCAAAACTGATAGTGCCACTATAGTGACCAAAGAGAAACATGTTACTGATGCAAAGGCAAAAACATCTACTCCTAAGACGGTGGAAAATGGAACTTCGAAGGTTGGGCATACCCGAATCCAAAACACCAATTAGAAGTTGTGGACAAAGTCAAAAAGTGGATGAAAGAAGCTCAAGCACACCTATAAAAGATGCAGAGCCTATCTTGGCGGATGAGATTAATAAGTTATCTATCATAAGTCCACGAGTCTCCCCTCCTATGCACCACTTGCAAGATGCACATCAATACCCCATGTAGCATGACACAAGTAGAGTCTAGATGCCAGAAACACATGAACCGCCCAAGAGTATTGGCAAAAAGGCCTTAATTTATAGGAAAATAAGAAGGTTGGCAACTTGCCCATGACACTGATATCAAACCTTGTCACCTTGCCATTAGTAGAATTTCTTAGGCAAAACCCCATGCTATGGAAAGTGTTGAAGCAGTGGGTAGAAAGACCCGATGAACATGGACTCACTGGCTTGCCAGACCATGTTGCAAAGATGCATATACCAAGCTTAACCCTAAACCCATTGTCTAGATCTTTACAAGAGAATACCTTTTGGAAGGGCACAAAAATGTATGTAGTCTTACCTATTGTTGCATTAGGTGATGCCACATGGAAAGAAATTGTAGACATAGGATCAAGAGTTAGTATACTTAGCTACACAATTCTACAAGCTTGGAAAAAACCACTAGTGGAAATTGCATGGTTTAATGTTACACTAGTTAATGGAATGAAAGTCAAACCATTCAAAGTGCTAAAAGATTGGCATCTAAAGATAGCATGAATCCAATTCTTGGTTAACTTCATAATCATGAAGGGACTAGATTATGATATTTTTCTAGGTAGGCCATGGATGAGAAATGCTCGAGCGATAGAGGATTGGGGTAATGGCTTGATACTCTTGGGCAACAAAATAGAAGTTGTTCGAGTAGAGATGGACACTTGGAAAACCTCACTAGTTGACCTTGATACTATCTCTACAATACTAAAGTTTGACTCACAAGAAAAGCATGAGTATGGACACTTAACTAAGTATATTCCTTGCCTGAGGATGAGCATGACTAGATGCATATATTGGCAATCATCGACTTGCCCTTCTTAGATGATGAGGATGACTATAGGCAAGCTATAGAAGTAGCTAGTAAACCCAATGGAGTTATGGCTTCCGAGCTACCCAATAATGATACTACCTCATCAATACCTCTCTACATGATGGTTAGGAGTTCCATCAGTGGATCAATGCTGCCTCTTACCTACCATGTACCAACTAATAAACTTAAACTTCATAGAATTCTTGAGTACTTGACGAGAGAGCTAGGTTGTAACTGCCGAGCTGCAACTTTTAAGCCTCTTAAGAATCTCATAGAGAATCTAGAGTGGCAATGGACTAAGGTGCATAACCTAAATCTGTTGTACAACTAGGCCCTCATTATGGATGAAAAATGTCCTATGAACGGGAACCATAGGAACGATGAACAATTTGAGTGTGAGGATTCAAATAATGAGTATAAAGATTACTATTCCAATGGTGAGGAAAGTGAGGAAGAAGCTAAAACCATAGAATATGAATTGATTGTTGGCCAACTCTACCGATTATGACAAGATGGATTGTTGAGGAGATGTGTCTATGAGCATGAGATGCATGATGTGCTTGTACAAGCTCATGGCAAAATTGTTGAAGGATACATCAATGGGGACACCACATGACGTAAGCTACTCCAGTCTCAATTGTGGTGGCTTATGCTATTCCATGATGCAGCTAGATTTGTGAAGCACTATGATGAGTTCCAACAAACAAAAGTCCCTATTTGTAAGGATAAGATGGAGTTGCCCCAATAATAGCATGCCAATCATTTGAAAAATGGGGGATTGATTTAATTGGTTTAATCAACTATGTAGAAAAATACTCACAAGCAAGGTACATAATCATAGCCACATACTATCTCACCAAGTGGGTTCAAGCTCACACAACTCGAAAAAATGATGCTAGGACCATTGCCAAATTTATTTGGGAGCAATTTATCTCACAGTTCAGATATCCCATAGAATTATTCATTGATCAAGGCACACACTTTATCAATGAAGTGATTGCCCACTTGTTATCCACCTTCTTGATAATTTATTGAAAATCCTCCTTGTATTACTCGCAAGCCAATAGTCAAGCCAAAGCCACAAATAAAATCCTAGTGACTGTCCTAGCCAAGTTGGTCTCTGCCTCACGCAGTGACTAGGACAAAAAGCTAATGGCAACATTATGTTCTTAGAAGGAAGCCTACAAAATAGACATAGGATAGACACCATTCAAGATAACGTATGGAATTAAAGCAATCTTACCAGTTAAGTTCTTTGTTCCAAGCTTGAGAATAGCAATCCAAGAGAGATGGGATGGCAAGGAAGCATGGACAAATTGCCTAGTAGAACTAAAAAGCTAGACTCATTCCAACCCATGCCCTAGTCTATGAGAATGCACAATGCAAGAGTTGGTTTGACCACAAGTCAAACAATGCAACTTTAGACAAGGAGACTTAGTGTTGTTGTACTCTATAAAGGGTCATAAACAAAAGATGAAGTTTAGGGGATTGGGACCTTTCAAAGTTTGTAACATTAGAAGAACTGGCAACATGGAGCTTGAAACCCTAGAAGGAACTTGAAACCCTAGAAGGAGAGAATAAAGGATTTTTTTACCACCCATGAATATTAGAGTGGAAACTATCACAAGCATAGAGGATGAGGACGAAGAAACAGTAGCACCAGTCTACTTGTGCATAATGGTAAATGCCCAAAAGGCACATGCCTTTGATGCATTAATCGATGAGGGAGCTGACAACAACATCCTCATATATGATCATTGGACCCTCATCAATCATCCCAAAGTGCAATTGATTAATGCCCACTCAGCCCATTTGGGGGACAATCCTATCCACTACTAGGAAAGTGCAACCGCAAACTTAGCCCATTTGGAGGACAATCCTATCCACTACTAGGAAAGTGCAAGGTAATGGTTTCTATTGAGAGACTGAAAGCCTCCTGATCATATTTATGTATTACCTAACAAAAAAGGTGTTGGAAAGTAAACACTTTTGGGTCGCGCTTTCAAGAAACAGACTCACTGCAACATTGACTACGAGTCTCAGTACATCCACCTTGCCATAGGCAATATTAGGAAGGATAGTCACAGCTTTCAGCAATGATATAGTGGCTTCACCAAAGCCCACAATGCCACTAGTAGTTAAACCCAATGCCAACCCTAAGGAGGGGGTTAGTGAACCCACACAGACATCCAATGTGAAATACTCACAACACTTAGAAGTCCTGACCAAAGCTACAATCCAAATAACCAAGTGAATTCCCAAACGTAAGTCGCAGCCTACCAAGGACACATCTGCAAGTTTTCATGGCTCTCTTGTCCCATACACCAAACCTTTAAAAAAAAGGTGGCATTATATGAATAGGCAAAGGCCCCCAAACCATGATGGGTGCCAAAAGTCCTATTATGTGCCCAAGGCTTCTAGGATAGAAACACCCTAGTGTGGTTGCCTAAATCCTCGAATGGTACACTTGGCCATCCATCACAACCTTCCAACCAACATACACATGGTTGTAAGCTAGCAAGAGGTAAAAACAAAAGCAAGCAAAAAGATGCTCAACCCTTGAACACTCAATGGGTCTATCACCCAAAAATCAAACCCATCATTGATAGGCCTTTCCTTGATACCTCCAATGCACCACCCACTACACAAACAGAGAACCACACGTCCCTTGAACCACAAGCTTAAACACAGATGACAAATAACAAACACTCCAACAACCACCTCATAACAGAGGTAACCATAGCTAAGCAGTCCACTCGAGTCAAAACCCCAACCATCCATAGGCCTTAAACCATCTTATCAACATTGATCCATTCTCGAATTGGCATTCGATATGGCATGAATACGGGAGATGACTTATAACTATATCAGATGATTGGACTCAACTTTCACACTCTTTGCTAAAAGCTATGAATGCTTGGACCTAGGTATGCTTGAAGAGAAAATAGCAAATGATGTATGCTCTTTGCCTTGTTCTTGGTACTCTCATGAGAGTTGGTTGCCATTGAAATCTTTCGAGGAAAAGCCAAGCAAAGATGTACCACAAAGACTTCCAAATATGATCCCACTTACATGGCCCCAATTTTATTTAGAGTAGTGGCCATGACACAAAACAAACCATTAGAAGACAATGTCATATTGAATCCATACATAAATAGGATTTTAACAGAAAAAGAACTTCATTATGCTACTAGCAAAATGAACCCAGGTGATCTCTTGACTGATGTTTTGACCTGTATCACACATGTGGGCATTCACCCACAAGACATGGACCACCATGCTATATTAGAGTATAACCCAAAAGATTGGATCTTAAAACACTAGAGTACACCAAGAGCATACCAAATTCCCTTACCTCTCCATTCTCCAGTCCTAGGAAGGATTCTCATCACTCCAACAGGGGAGGGAGTAAGGTGAAGGGTGAAGTAAGGTGAAAGGTGAATATGAATTGAAATATGATTGAACTCCAAAGAAAAGAATGAATTGAATTTTAATTTATTAAAAAATTATTCACAAAGTTCTTGCATGGAATGTATGGAATGATTGATATGAAATTTTTTCATTCCTTGGCTTATACATTTTACTATTTGATAATGTTCTACTTCATTTTTTAAGGAAAAAAATTCCTTCAAAGATAACTCATTATGAGATGTTGCATTATTAAAATGCAAGGCTACTATTTTTTAAGGAATAATGAAACAAATATCACTTAACCATGGAGATGAAAGTGTTCAACTAGTTACGATATTAAAGCATATACAACCTAGAAGAACTTGTGGCCAACTGAGGATACGACCTAGGTAGATTATCAAGCAATGCAATATAGCCAAGTACCTCAAGAAGGTTGGCTAGCAAATAGAACACAATAGGTGCACAAAATTTCTCCGATCCTTCAATGCATAGAGGAAAAATGGTACAATAATGATGATCAAACAAGGGGATGTAGCCAGGAGTATGAAAGTTGTGCTTAGCCACCCGAAGTTGGTTGAGAAAGCTCTAGGGTTAGTGGAAAAGCTAGAAAAGTGGCCAATGAGAGATATGTATGGTATGATGGGGATGAATAAGCAACAAGTGTACACAAATGATGGAATCAAACTAGTAGAAATTCTTGAGCCCACTGTCAAATTGCAAGTAAAGATGGTGCATGCTCTCTTCTCTAGCCAAATGTACAATGTACTCACGAATAGAATAGGGATACCACTACTCAAGAGCATTGTAGCGAAGGCACTAGACGAAGTAAATCTAAACTCCTATGTCTGAATAATAATCTAAGCATCAGCTAAGGTGCTAGCATCAACTCTAATAGCCACATGCAGAGAATCTCTAGTGAGATGAAGTCTGAATTAGAAAAGAAAAGACGTATCCAAGGCATCAAATATAGGTTTCAAAGGAGTGCTAAATAACCCTAATACAAGAGACTATGGGGAGATGGATAGAGAAGAGGAAGGGGAGGAAACACTAGAACAATCACCAATCCATAAGCATCACTCACCCATTCCAATGAGCCCTCATATCTCTTTCTCTTCTACAAGGAACCTTGTGGAAGAAGAAGCTAACAGATTTCAACAAGAAGAAGCAAAGCAATCGGCTAACAAGAGAGAAGCTAATCACCAAACTCAACAACAAGGAACCTCAAGAGAGATAATGGTCAACGAGCAGGGGGAGCAAGGCTCAACCAATCTAGTTAGGGAGGGAGGCAAAGAATTATGCTAAGGATTCCCATCAAGAGGAAGACTAGAACCACCAATGAAAAAAGAAGAGATTTGCAGAGGGCTAAAGAAGAGTCAAGGAAACTTGAAGAGGAACTTAAAAAGAGAAAAGAGGAGAAAGAAAGGTTAAGACGAGGGGAGGAGGAGCAGGTGGCCATTTCCATCAAAAGATTAGTAAAATAGACCTCTCAAGCCCAAGAACTAGCAATGATGAGCCCGACACATGAAGATGTGCCTAGCACAAGTGTTGCCATAGAAGAGGCTCAACAAAGACTAGTGGTAGAAGGTAAGGGAAAGGCCCCCATGCATGCAATACCATCAGTCATGGCTACCACAACCACCCCAACACAAGCCACAACCACCCCAAGATAAGGAGCCATAGAAGTAGATGTCAATGAAAGTAACATAATGGCATGGGCGGTAGTACCTACTAGGCAAAGTGCATGAGTTGGCACCAAATATATTAGAAGGAACCCCAATGGTAGGAGCCAAGAGACTAGCAACATGATGTAGAATCCCACCAAGGTCCAAAGATGCCATGCCTTGAGGTATCCACCACTTTTGTGTCGTCGGGGTAGCAATGCACAACAACAGAGGAGTATGATGAGCTAATAAAAAGAGCTCCAGAGCCAATGTGAGATAAGGAAGGAGGAGAGAAAAGTTGCACTTGCCAAGCTAGAAGAAGAAAAGGATGCTTTTGCAACCTTTTGACTATAAAAGACAAGGCAAATGCCGATATACACCAGGGGAGTGACAATGCTCAAAGAGGCCTTGAAGGAAAGATAGGGTGAAGAGAATCTGCTGCAAGACTTGTATGAGGAAGAAGAAAGGGAAAGTTGCATTGCTTTAGAGCAACTATGTGCCTTAAACTCCAAAGAAAACAAACACCTAGAGTTAGAAAACAAGGAGTTGAAATGGTAGAGGGATGAACTCAGACAAGATCTACAAGCCATAAAGATGCAAAGAGATAAAGAGGCCATGAACAAGATGACAAAGCTGCATAATCAACTCCAAGTAGCACTCCATGAGTAGGGCATCCTAAAGGAGCGGGTGGAACACTAAGGCCAAGACAACGAAGAGATGCTTACAATATGGAAAGAGCAAGAGGAGCAGCTAATAACCATCCTTCCACATGAGCAAAATCAAAGTCTTGAACAGATGAGAGAAAGCTGAGAGATGGGTGGAAAGGAATGAGACTAGAATCAAAGATTTAACAAAGTGCCTACTAGCGCTATCAGAAAGTGAGCACATAACGGATGAAGGAAAAGTGGAAGCGATAGAGACAAGGATGCTGGCACAATAGGAGGCTTTCTTAAACACAATGTTGCATATCACTCACACAAAATGAGAAGAGACAATCAAAGGGCTCAAAAGGAAATTAGAGCTCACAAGGAGAATTAAAGATATAGACTCCATGAAAAGACAACCCAGGGACAGTACTAGCCTAAGCATAAAAGAGCAAAGGCAACATCCGATCAAGGCAAGGGTTGTCTTGACCTGCTAGGATTTGGGAAACAAGAGCAACAACCACATCCCTCTAATCAAGAGGCTATAGAGATAAATCTTAAAGAAGGGCCTGATTTTGAGCAAGAGAATGATGAGGAAGAGAAACCTAATATACCAAGCACACCTCTGCAAACAAAATTGCAAGCAAAAGTGCATGACAAAGACCCCACTTCCCCATAGAGAACTATGGAACTGAGGTGCAGAATGAGGGAATTGGTGGAGTTGATTGCAAAGGAAGATTAATGTTCATCCAATGTGCCTAAAGCCCCTATCTTTCAATGTGAAGAATGTTTGCCAATCAACTGGGCATGAGAACTATCCCTATGGGAGCAATATGAAAGCTTTTGTTGTGCAATCCATTTGAATGCACCTTCTCTTACCCTTGATCAATTGATCAAGTACTATCACCAAGGGTACTGGAGGAGGTGATCAAGCTTTCAATGTAGTTGGGAAAAAGGTGACTAGATAAAAGGGCAAGCCAACAAATGTTGTGGCAGAGGAAACCAGCCAGATATTGGGAGGATAAAGTGATGGATGAGCCTAGAGTAGTCAAGGGCTATGAATCCTAGTCAAAATGGAGAAGAAACATATGGGATGGCAATATGGATGCATGGATAACTTTTTGCAATACATTGCCATATAAAAGGGATAATATGACCTACATTTCCTACCCAAGAGATACGAAGTAGATTTTGATCTGCAGGTGCTTGGAAGGTACGATTTCCCTTGAATTTACAACGTTAATGCTACTACCCCTGAGGAGTGCATGACCTTCACTAAAAACTATCTTCGCCCATCTATTGCACACTTTCTCAATAAGTTTTCTTCATGTCTAGATCAAGCGTTTATCAACACTTGTAACTATCTATGTCTCCTAAGAATACTTCTTAAGCAAAAGTCCATAGCAGAGGCTAATGACTACTGCCCCCTCGTTTTTTTATATAAATGCAAGCATAGATAGTTGTGCTATGACTAGACTCATGATGAGAGCTATCTTGTTGCAACCTTTTGTATAAACCTCCTAAAGGACATGAGTGATAGTCGATTTACAAGATGTAACCACCCACTTTTGTCCACTATACCTCTCAATGTGAGGGTTAACTTAAAAGGCTATATGCTAAGCCGATCCTTTCTAAGTAGGTCGCTTAAACCTCCACCCAGCTTTGCCCCTGTAGGAGGAGAATGGGATGCAACTTAGTATCATCCCTTGTAACAAAAGAAAAGGGAAATAAAGAGAAAGAGAGAAAGAGAGAAAGAAAAGAAAAGCAAAATTTTCTCATTTGTAATGTATGAGTGCCACAAACATTGCATCTAGGGACCATTAAATCCCTAGCCCCTCCCCACTTGTAATATCTCCGCACAATAAAAGTTAGTTGGTTAGTTTGAAAGTTAGTTAGTCAATTAATAAGTTAGTAAGATTACTAACTAAAGACTAACTAAGGTAAAAACTAACTAACATTAATTATTAATATTTTTTATTTAATTTAAAATATTTAATTTAGAAAAATCGAGAGTCGTAAATTCGATATTTTTCTCGGATTGGCAAGGACCGTAGCCACCCTTCACGTAAATTACAACGTGAAGGAGACTTATGAGTTATATTAATCACTAGGTTAATGTGTATAGTTTGGATGGTCCAAAAACATTAGATTTTGGGCAAAGCTAGTATATTTTAGATATTTTAGATATTATCCTAAAAAAAGATATGGAGATTTTTAGAACTAGATGTCATTTAAAAGAAAGGACAAGTGATATTTTTGTTAGTTTGGAGATTTTATAAAAAGAAAAAAATAAAGAGAGAATTTATGAAATCGCTCGCACAGCGATCGCAGTACACAGGCAGTGGACAACACTTTGAACACAACACTAAGAGCCAATGGAACCATCAGATTTATGATCCGAGCATCAGATCACTGATCTTTCCAAGATCCCCCTCCACAAAGAGCTCCACTTCTCAACCACAAGCCCTCTTCTCTAATTCACTATAAATATGGGGCATGGAAGAGGCATAAGGAAGCATAAGGAGACCCCGAGAGGCTGCGAGAGAGAGGTAGACAGAAGGATACCCCTCCAAGAGATTGTGAGGAAGAGCTTGAAAGAGAGCTTGAGAGAGAGAGAGAGAGAGAGAGTCACCCCGAGAGGCTGCAAGGAAGAGAATTAGCTCAATTCCATCTATCTCGATCCTAGACTTAACCATCTTCTCTTACGCTCTCCCATCTTGAATCTATTCCACCTTCTTAATCTCTTGAGTCTACCTGCAGATGATGGCCTCCAAGCGAAGAATGTCGCGTGCAGATGAGAATCCTGCAACTAGCAACAAGGCTTCGGGCAAAGGCATCACTGTCAATCCAACTACAGTTTCGGTCGTAAGTAATGTATTTTCAAATTGATAGATGCTTGCTTTGATTCTCGTATGAGATACGTTAGGCTCCATACTATGATGCACGAGTATGGGTCATCGGAAAGGATAAATTTCATCTCACCTACTCGAAAGATGGAGTTTGTGAAGTGCATATATCAAGGGAAGATAATTGCACCTAGTTACATATGACTTATTTGCTAGTAGAGCAATTACAAGGAAGAATTAGTCAAGCGTTATGAATGCCATAGTCGTCAAAAGAACGACATTAAAAGATTGTGCATACAAGTGCTAGATTAAAGTATAGTCAAGGGTTACAAATAGCATAATTACTAAAAGAATTTGACATTGAGAATCATGAACAGAAAGTACTAGTTTAAAGTTTAGATACTTTAAAAGTACTTAACCTAAGAGCTTAAATATTAAGAAAAACTAGATTCTAGCTCAATGCAAGGCCTGTTGGAGTCTAATTACTTGAGATCATTCTGCACTTATCTTATCAAGTATTTTCACGTTATGCCTATAACCTGTTGATATATGAGAACAATTTTCTAGTTGCCTCATGACTTGACTAAGAGCTAGTGCAAGAAATTAATCATAAGGGTTAAAACTAAGATGTCTTGAGTTCCGTCCGATAATGATGACTTTTTCCAATCCAAATCCAGGGTTGGGTTATCAAGCAAGGTAAGTGACCTATAGAACTTACATCATGAATAGTGTTTGAACCCTTAACATATGCCCTAGCCGAAGGAAGGAAGTGTTAAGAAACATTTTTGCATAGTATTGCTCTTAGATCCCAAGGGGGAGAGCAAATATGCAATGGAAAATATTATATCATCTACTCTTGCATTGTTTTGGAAAGAATGCAATTGGTTTTGTTGGTTGATCAAACAATATTCTAAATGCTTTTATATTCAACTGGTTGTTCGTTGTTGTTTGGATGATTATTCCAAGTGCTTGTGATTTATGGTAAATGCATGGCAAGGGTCTGTGATGATAAGTCGCCATGGGAATATAGGAATGTTTTCTTGGAAAATGATATTAGGTTGAATGCCTTGTTTGTGCTTGATTCTTAAAGGATTTAATTAAGGAAGGATATATTGTACGGGTGGATCACCTCCATGGTCGCACCGCATATTAACCCGAGAGGGCACTGCTCGATTCATGGGCCGAAGGTCGAGTGGTGAAAAGGCCAACCACAGGAATGATGTTTCGCTCCTAGACAGCTTGCAGGTTGGGAGATCCTATTCTAGATAAAGGATTGAGTTTGTGGTGCCATGTGAATTGGACCAATTACTTCTGCAGGGCAGAAGGGATACTTCTGTTGGACAGAAGCGATACATAATTTCTCCTGTATGGGCGGGAGACAAAGATTAACTTGAAGATAAGTTAAGGAACTTGTTTGAACTTGTTTGTCAATAGATTACTTTGCTCTGTTTTTGTGTTTGTGCTATAAGTTATGCGAACGAACCCTGTTCCCTAAAAGGCTTAATTAATGAAGCTGATTTTAAGTGTCACACATAAATGTGGTAGGACCTAATTAGAAAACTAAAGCTATTAAGGGAAGTGGGTGGACAAAACCCCCGACGGGTTCGTCCTACGGCAGGGTGGTCCCAGAGAACTGGGAGGCTTCTCACAAGTTTTTATCGTCATTCGACGTTTAGGTATTGATAGGTTAGAACCCGATTCATGCCATTTTAGGGGACCGGAATGGGACTATGCCCTATGGGCAGAGAGGTTGAGCAGCGCATCCCTCTCATTTTCCATTCTCTTTGAACCAAGTGCGGCATGGGTCTACTTCGAATTGGGTATCTCTGCGTAAAGTAGGATGTCCAAGATCCGTCGCTAGAATGCTAACAGGAGACCTTGACAACTAGGAACCCGAATTTCAAGTCGATCCTAGTGGGTTGGATCGTGAACGTTCCATTGCGAGGCGGATTCGGGAAACCCTAGGCGACAAAACTCGGAACATTCCCTGGGAGTGCCGGGCAGCGATGCTTAGATTTGTTTCTCGATAGACCGCTAAAAGAGTGCCTAGAAAGCCGATGGGCGGGCACCTCACACCACTTCACACACTTAGGACATATCAAGGTTAGGACATTGTGATAAACCTTCCTCCCTATGTCATGCATAGCAGCTCCCCCTTCCATGAACTAGGTCCTCAAGTTTGGAACAACACCTCAAGCAGCTTGGTGGTTCAACCCATCTCCCGATTCCACCACCACTTGCACAATGCACTACATGGTAAGGCAAACACTCCCCCTAGATAGTGCACCTATTCTTCACTTACAGGTATATTTTGTAGCAGCAGTGTAGCTAACCAACAACTTTGGAGTCCCTCTTCGATTAGTCAATATATCTTCAACACTAGCAATATCCAATCATATGTCACAAGCTTATCCTACATGACTAATTTTCCAAAAGCCCTAATTACCATTTCCTAGACAATATTCAACTCTCCAATCCATACCATCAAGTGCTATGGGACTAGCACTCAGCTAGGAGGGGGGCACAAAACAACACAAGGCACAAAGAAGGCTTGAGAAGGATCATAAGAAGATAACCCAATAGAAAAATAAGATAAGAAGCATTGGAAATTTTTTAAAATCAAGAACAAAGTGCACAAGAGATAAAGTATATTTTTGCCCTTCGAAAAAGAGCACTAGGATCCCTCTTGTGCAAGTTGTAAATAAAAAGGCTCATGTAAAGGAGCCATGGGAATAGGAAAGAATAGGAAAAAGAGTGGAAAAGAGGACCAAGGCTGAGGCTGATCATAGAAATCGATTGGGTACACAAGGGGAGAAGGGCATGTATAAAAGTCAAAAAGTGAATGGATTCTTGGTGTGTGTGCAAACTAGCTTTCTTCTTGTTCTTGTTCTTGCTTCTTACTTATGTATGAGAGAGGAAGAGAGAGTGTGTGTGAGTGTGTGAGAGTGAGGGACTGTGGAGAAGCTCTTTTTCTCCCCTTCTCCTCTTCTCCTTCTTCTCTTCTTTTTTCTTACATGCATGACTATGGAGCTTGGAGCTTGGAGCATGGAGATGGAGCTTACTTGAGCTAGCACCTTGAATCATGGAGCCATCAAAGGATTTGAAGGGGACTACAATGAATGGATTCAATGGTTAGCTCACTATATCCTTGTGTGAGAGCATGCACGGCTATGTGAGAGGTATCCATTGCCACTCGTTTGAAACACTTGACTTGATAAGCGGTCTATAGTAGGGTCTCAGTGGTTGCTAGTGATAGCAATGACATAGCAGTTGTTACACATCCTATTCACTTACTTGATGAGCCTAGGTACATATTGTGTACTTATTGGCTTTGTTTCTCTTGTACCAATAGTGATTAAAAGCACTTCCTAAATGCTCTCTATGTTAGTAAGAGGCGTGTTGCAATAGCTATGTTTTTCAAAGGCAAAGTCCTCTACATTAGCAAGCACTTCTAGATGTAGTAGCACTATTAGGACTAGTATCACCTCAAATCTTCTATGTATTAGCACTTCATGTCATAGAATTTGTCCTTTTTTAGGCAAAATACATCCATATAAAGTAGCTCTTTCCTCTCAAAAAATTCATTTCTCTTGTGTGAAGCAATTTTCTATGAGGTAAAAATATTTTGTTATGAAAAACAAATTTAGAACCACTATAGAGGGCTATTTAATGTGCAAACCACTTTTTAGAATTACTTGTACTGTACCTTGACTTATATAAGTACTTTCTTCTCATAGAAAGTGATTTGTTGGAAGATACAAGATTTTTTTTCTATATAAAGAACCTTTGGGCTTATACTGTACATTCACTTTGTATTAGCACTTTCTACTCATACAAAGTGCTTAATTTGGAAGGCATGAGCATGTTTTTACGTTGGAACCACTTCCAAGATTGCATGCATTGTACAATTCACTTTATATTAGCACTTTCTACTCAATTAAAGTCCTTTATTGAAAAGGCAAAAGCTCTTTTTATGTTGGAAGTACTTTTAGGATTATATGTACTCTATATTTAGCTTATGTTTGCTTTCTCTTCTCTTGCAAAGCTCTTTCATGAAAGTAAAAGCAATTTAAAATATGGATAGCATCCTTTTATCTCAAAGCTCTATTTCCTTATGGCTTAAAGTTTTTTTTTTTTTTTTTGTGGTCAAAGATTTTTAAATGATTCAAATCAATCCATCCCCATGTCCAAATTTTGCAAAGTTGCTTTGAGGGACTGAAGCCTTTCTTCATAAGGAAATTAAAGGAAAAATATACATGTTTCTATAGTGCCCATGTCCAAATTCTTTATATCAAGGAATCCCTCAATTACATGTGCAAGAAACTTCATGAC
Source organism: Lygodium microphyllum (assembly GCF_053477565.2). Taxonomy (NCBI): domain Eukaryota; kingdom Viridiplantae; phylum Streptophyta; class Polypodiopsida; order Schizaeales; family Lygodiaceae; genus Lygodium; species Lygodium microphyllum. The sequence continues at coordinate 92,175,022 of NC_141153.1, read as the reverse complement.
ATAAGGCACACTTGTGCTTGCCTCATGTGTTTCAAGATCCCTAATAGTTCTTCTTGCATAGCAAGTGAGCAAGTCTACAATGGTGTGATCCAGCTCTATAGGAGTCTTTGCCTTGCAACAAAGGAGAGGATTCCACATTCCAAGAAAAATAATGCATTTTTGGTACATGCTTTGAGTGTGGAACCAGAAAGCTCCATTTGTGTCCAAATGAGGAGTGAACACATGATTGCTACTACATGTGAAGGTGTTTGAAGAGTGTCCATAGATTAGAAAAGATGGTGCAAGGCACACAAGAAGAGACCGTGAGGCAAGCAATGATGGTGCAAGGGGCACAAGAAAAGACATCAAGGTTATGCAAATGAAGATCTCATATCCTTCATGAAAAACAAGCTTGGGAGATTCATTATGCACAACTTTATCTACAGATGGCAAGTACAACAATTTAAAGATTGCTTAACAAGGTTTCCTGATGTTGTTGTTCTTTTGGTGATCAATTTTGCAGAGAACTATACTTTCAAGGAGCAAAATGAAATTTGATCCATGCATTGGTAGAATGACCAGTCACCATATTGGTACACATAAATGATGTCCATGTAAACAAGGATGTGAAAAATACATACGACTTTTATATTTCTGATGACAAAACACATGACAATGTTTATCTAGCATTGTTTGCTTCTTCATGATAGTTGGTTGAAGGATTAGGGATACCAACTCAAAAACCATTGGGTATGGTCAAATGGCTGTGCAACTCAATTCAAGGCACGACTCCCATTCTACTTTGTGGCTATATTTTTCAACATCACTGGACTAGAAATGCTATGGACTTTTCCATGTACACAACACAAAAAGGGAGAACATGACGGTGCATGTGTGGTAATAAAACAAGCCCTTACGCAAGAGCAGTCGAAACCAAATGGTTGCACCCTTAAATATGCAGCTAATTATGTTGCTTTCTTGAAGGGTAGGTTCTCTTCCAATGATTCACAAAGGATTTTCTTTGAGATCAAGGAAGGGGAGGTGTCTAGATACAACACTTGGGATTGCAAGTGGATAGTCAAGTCCTACTCCATGCATTTAGTGAATGGATACTCCACCACTCACACATTTGCCATACAATGTTACTCATTGTTATGTTTTTCTCATGAATTCATGGATGGGCAATGGGTAAGATGTAAAAACAAGCAATACAGAGACTGAGCTGGGAATACCACAATATTGTGCCATTGACTGAAGTTGCAACAAGCAATAGTGACAAGAGTGACAAGGATGAGGGGAATGCACCCCGATGTCCTAAGTGATGTGTTACCTACTGTGAGAGACAATTTTGCTATTAATGTAGAGGAAGTGTTGACTTCTTCATCACAAATGCACAGCTAAAGACCAGATTCAGAAGGGCGCGACATGACAATTGGGGTGATGTTTTGACTACATGTGCAATGGTTGTTGCTAGACACTACTATGAGAGATTGCAAGGTAATTTTTGGTAGTTTTGCTAGTTGACAAGCCACCTATATTAATATATTCACACCTTGTGCATGCCATTAAGTTTGAGATAGATCCAATTCCAAGTGATACAAACATGTACATAATGGATGAGGAGGTTGAGGAGAATATTTATAGCAGCATGCCTTTTGGCCTATAGTGACTTAGGCATCTCATGTCCACTCTCAAGTTGTATTTCATTTTCAAGAAATAAAGCACAAAGTGTCACATATCTTGGCCATGTTAAGATTTCTCTATGATGTTTTTTAGCATACAAAAGTATTTATGCTATTCACAAACTTATTTATTTTCTAGGGAAAGTATTTCTGCACTTCTCAAAGTGCTTTTGGCCTACCACAAAAAGTGCTTTCTTTCTTAAGGAAAGCATTTTCGACACTACAAAAACTGCTTTCTTTCCTAGGAAAAGTATTTTTGTAGTACTCAAAGTGCTTCTCGCCTAGTGTAGAAAGTGCTTTCATTTCAAGGGAAAGCATTTTTTGCACTACTCAAAGTGCTTTTGAAACAATGCAAAAGCTCTTAGTAGTCAAGAAAGATCTTTATTTCCAAGGAAAAGTGCTTCTGCTCAACACAAAGTGCTTTTATCTATGGAGAAAGCTCGATGTGCTTTTGAAACAATGTAAAAACTCTTGGGAGTCAAGACAGATCTTTGCTTCCCAGGGAAAGTGCTTCTACTCAACACAAAGTGCTTATTTTCCATGATACATACTCAAATGTAACTCTCATAGCCATAAATACAAAAAAATTAAGGGGGATACAACAATGTAGTAGGGTTTAGGACCTATGATAGCTAATTCAACGATTTGGCTTGTAGCAAATAGGTATTGTCCAATGAAACTGCCCTAGATCCTCTTGCTATCCCCACTTGTTGTCTCAACTCCATGGAGTTTCAACATTTGAATAACCAAACTCCATGATCACCAAACAGAAAATTGTTCATTGTGTCCTCACTCTGGGTAGTCCGACATTGAAGGCCCCACAATGAAGGTTCCTGTAGGATTCATTGACACCTTGTACAACTCGTTATCCACAATCAATGCATTATCTTCATCCAATTGTTGCATGAGTTCCCAAAAGTATTTCAAATTCTTAAAGAAAATGGTCTTTCTAGATGAGAAGGGTTAACTGGCAACAAAGCATCCCTCATGCCCAATAATTCCTTTAATTAGGTTCTTTACTAAGGGAAATGCAACCTTAATGCAATCTTTGAGGTTTTCCAATAGCTTGCTTGACCAGATAAATACATGAACCATCATGGTAGCCTCTAGCAAGAAGAGGTATGCATTATTTATAATGTACAACACATTGTGTCCATGATCCTTTATGGTAACACCAACGAGTGACAAATCCAATTGTGATCGATGGCAATTGACCAAAAACAACTCATTCAAATCAAATATGACCATAGGCTAGCCTACAAGAGACTCCTCACTGAAAGTAAGTGGTGTCTGATATATAGACAGTGTTCGGTCTATCTCCTCCATCTTGATCCTCTCATCATATTTAATCCCTATACAATGCATTAGGTCTCAAATCACTAAAGAAACTTTTACAAACTAACAATTTATAGAAGTAAAACAATAGCTTCAATAAACTTGAAAATTGGTGCAAGAAGGAGGCTACCAAAAAGAAAGAGAGTCAACAAGATCAAGCAATGCAAGGCCTTAAAAGAAGAGAACCCCTGCATTCTTAATATTAAATGGAAATACAAGACAACACTAAGCGCTACGCTCTTTTACATACCCTCGCTTTGGGTAGATGAGCTGCAAGGTGGGGACATATTACTTTTAATTTTCCTTGTTGGTGTAAGGTCAAGTGAACGGCACATGTTCTTCTTAGTAGCCTCTACCTTTCTTTCTTTCCTTTTTTTTATAGGTGTGCTATTGTCAAGGGTCGCAATGCTGAGCTTCTTGTTTTTCAACCTCTGAGCTAGCACATTAAGCATTTCATTCATTATATCATATTGGGTCTATTCACTACCCTCTTCAATTTGTTCCCCAACATTTGCATTTGTCGAGGACTTACACTTTAGTAGAACCACGTTGCTCTCCACCACATGTCTCTACCTTCTTCGATTTTTCCATCTCCACTTGTGAAGTTGTCTTCTCCCTCAACATTAGCATGTTCCCAGGTATCTTTTGCTAGTTTTCTTCTATCACGGGCGGAGCATCACCTTCAGCCCCTAAAGAGCTTGTAAAAGTCCTAGCTATCTTCTCATTCTCTAATCCTTGCTGCCTACCTCTTACAAGCTTGTTAGAGCTAGCAATTGTGGTCTGCTCTTGATAGGTTTCAATCTCCTACTTGGAATTGGTAGAGTACTCCACTACAAATCAAAAAATAGAAACATCACTAATATGTACAAACAAATGTACATGCCTAGCTTGCAGCAAGTACGCCATAAACCTTATATTTTCTTTGTGCATGACTCAGAACAACCCAAGACTTGGCAAGTTTAGGCAATTGCTACCACCCCAACTTCATGCACATAGTCCTTGTAGAGCACATAGATGTGAAGCAGTAGGGATGATATCAATGAGAGCAAGCTACCATGCTACTTCTTGTGCCTCTAAGGGCAAGCCACAACCATCATATTCACCACTGACATTAATTGCATCATGTGACACCCATGGAACGGGCACTATGGGGGTAATGGTGTGCACCACCCCCCTCCTAAGCTCCTCAACAAGGTTCTCTGTAAACCCAAAGTTCATGATTGCATCCTTCTCTTCTACCAAAGCAATCTCATAGTTAAGTTATGCACAAAATCATAGAGAGTCTAAGACACCAAACAAATGCTTGTTACAGTCTTGTAGTGAGCTCCACACACTTAGAAGTGCTTTCCAGTTTAACAAAGTGATTTTGGAGAAAAAAAATATTTATCACAAAAAAATGACATTTCCTTTCAAAGAAATAGCTTATGGTCCATAAGTATTACTTTTCTCTAAACAAAGTTCTTTTTGGAAAAAAATCCTTTGACATAAAAGAAAGTGATGTGGACCAATAAAGGCTATTTTGAAAATGCAAAACTACTTACCTAGCCACAGAAAAAAGCCGCCATCATACAGAGCACTTTATAGCCACCAAAACTGCTTTTTATCTAGACAAAGTGCTTCTAGCTTAATGCAAGTGCTTTATGATGTTCAAAAAGTGCTTTCTTCACTAGAGCAAGTACTTATACACTACTCAAATTCCTTCACTACAAAAAAAAGTGCTTTGAAGGATAGGATAAGTGTTTTTCTTCTAAGAAATTTCTTTTGACCCATGCAAAGTGTTATGGCTTAATGCATAGAAAAGGCTACAAAAAAAGCTTTTTATTATCCAAAGTGTTTCTAGCCTAGTACAAAAGCTCTAAGGAGTCCAATATGTAGTTTTCTTCCTAGAGAAAATGCTTCTACTTGATAGGAAGTGCTTATTTGCCATGCAAATATGTTTAAAAGATAGATAAAGTGATCTTCTTCCCAAAAAAATGGATTTGAACCAACCAAACTGCTTATGGCCTAGTGCAAATTGTTTTGGCATTCATAAAAGTGCTTCCCTACCTTTAGAAAGTGCTTCTACCACAAAGGAAATGCTTTTGGCACACACAAATGGCTGGAGTAGATAAACTCACTTGCAATACTTCTATGGGTTGCTCATCCAAGGAGCCTTCATTTGCATTCACACCACAATACTCTATCACATTCTCACAAGGTTCGATGTGGCCCTGTAAATGGCCTACTTGCAAAGTGTCCGGTGAAGAGCACTACAAGAGGTCCTCTAGCTGTGTCTTCAAGGCTTGCAATTCTGCAATCATCTTCTTTGTTGCATCACTTTCACCTTCTTGGTGGAGGAAATCTTTTCTTCTCTCATCATAGGCTAATTTGCAACACCAGACAACCTCATGCTTGTCCTCTTTTGCACTTTTTTCCCTTTGATACATAGCATTGACACCAGTTGGCAGCAAAGAGCACATTAACATAGATGATGTTGGCTTGGGCACTAGAGTTGAAATGCAAAAAGAGTCCTACCTAGCTCCCACATTTATCTTGTTAGATGTTGCACTGGAAGTAGTTCCCATTGCACCATTTCCCTTTCGCCGGTTCTCTAACTTTTTTGTCCAAGACTACCTTGGCTTGTATAAATGAGCCGAAGTACATTGGCCTAAATTTTGACCAAGTGATCATATGCTCCCTGAGATTGTCCTTTGCTAATGTGGATAGTGCTTTCACATAAAGCACTTTGCAAACTTTGTGGGGATCTCATTGTTACTTGGTGTGCCCTGGTACACCTTGTGATAAAGGAGGTGGCAGTCATCCACAAACTTTGGCGTCAGCATGTTGACGTAGATCTTGGAGCCTTGATGGATTGACCTCCTTCAATACTGTTCTAGAATGGTTGGCTATTGTGCAGCACAGTGGACAAGCTCAGCCCATAGACCTCATGCAACTCCTCTATTGTGTAGCAGAATTGAGGCAAGAATGGATACTCAAAGTTTTGACTATCGTGCCTCCCTCTATTTGAGACTTGTAAATGTGATAGCAATGTCATGTAGTGAGCATCCATGAAAAATGATTTATGAACAAACTAGAAACAACATTCAAGGTAGCTAACATACTAAACTTTCATAGCTGACAAATATATTAAGGATTTAGTTCTCTTTCCTTTGGAGGGAGCCTTGCTAGAGCTACCAAGGCTCATAGGACAAGGGGGAAGAGAACACAAAATAGATGTCTACTATTGGTAAGCACAGGGTGATGGGGGTGCTAGCCAAAAAAATGTGAGCTCTATTGCAAGTAAAAATAGAGTGCAGACATAGAGACATGGGAGAGGAGAAAGAGCTTAGAAGCAAACTATGTTGTTGCCACACAAAGGGTGACGAGGGTTTTCCAAGGTGAGCTCTATTGTAGGTAATGACCACCAAGTGTTGACAGATGTCTATTATTGGTAATGGTAGAGCACATAGAGCCATGGGGAGGAGGGCAAAGGGAAGAGATCAAACACAAGGCACCTAGAATGCAACTCCATTGTAGCAAGAATGAGGAAGAGAAGACAATGTACACATGCAAGAGGTCATTTCAATTGGAGGTGTGGGGTACTAAAGCTACCTTAACCAACAATCATTCCAAGTATCCATCTTTTCATGCCATGAGTAACTCATAGTGCCATATTTTATCTAATTAAATACTTTTGTAAAATCCTTTGGGCAAGGAAGAAACCCCTTTCGGGACTTTTCAGTCCAACTATGCAAGTGGCATTTTGTTGATGTTGGTGAAAGCATTCACTTGATTTATGCTATTCTTAGATACAAAGGCTTATCTAGAAATTACATATTTTCATAGGCTTCTTCCATGTGCTCTATGGCACTTGTAGCCTTTGTTTTCCTAATTTTACCTTCCCTTTTTTTATGTCACGCCACCTACCATCCCTCTGTTAACCCTCAGATGAACAAGGTGGAAAATCTGGAAAATCTAAAGTAGAAGACAAAGTCCAAGGCAAAAGTGAAACGGAAGATGAAGGTGAAACGAAAGATGAAGGTGCGCCAAGAAAAATATGGAAACACAAGAAGTGCATAAAAGTCCTAAATAAAGGAAAAAGGTGCACAAGAAAAAGCGCAAGTCAATACTTTTGTAAAAGAGCACAAGCGCATCATGATTTACTTTAAAGAGCACTCTCACCTGTGCAATTTGTAAAGGTAGATGGGCGGTGGGAAGGAAGTTAGGAAGATAGGAGGACAATGGGTAAAAGGGCCTAGGCCACGATCGGCCATGTAAAAAAGGGGATAAGGGGATGACCGCCCAAAAGGGATTTAGGGTTTTGTATATAAAGTTGAAAAGGAGAAGCTCATTCTTGTGTGTGGCAAAAAGTGGCTCTCCTCTTCTCCTTCTTCTTCTTCTTCTTGCTAGCTTGAGCTTGTGCTTGAGAGAGGGAGTGTGAGAGTGTGAGGGAGTGAGTGTGTGAGGGTGAGAGACCGGGGAGGACAAGATCTCCATCTTCTCCTCTCTTCTTCTCTTCTCTTCTCTTCTCTTCTCTTCTCTTCTCTTCTCTTCTCTTCTCATGACAATGGAGCTTGAAGCGTGGAGCTTGAGGATGGAGCTTGCTTGAAGCTTGCACTTGGATCGTGGAGCTACCGGAGTATGCGGGAGAGGAGGTAACTCGATCGACATGGAGGTAAGCTCACTACACCCATAGATATGGATGGTGCGTTGGCTATGTGAGAGGTAGCCATTAGTGCTAGGCTTGGAATGCTTGAAGCAATAAGCGGTCCATGGGTCTTGGCAATTGAGCGAGAGCTCCCACACCCTCCTTATCTTCTTGCTGATTGTTCCTTCCAACACCTCTTTTGCCTCTTGTCCATGTCTCTACTTGACAATTTCAAGCTAGAATGCCTGGTCATCTTGCACTTCATTCTCCTCCTTGGCCAATGGGAATTCTTTATAATAATGAGCCCAATGCCCACACTCATACATGCATTAGAAAATTTACTCCACACTAGCATTTGTTTGTTGAGCTCACCCACATAGGCCACCTCAACTTACACCAAGCACTCATTCTTAATTCAATCCTTTCTTATCTCCGCCAATTGCTAGGGCATGATATAGACAAGTCAATGAGCCCCCAAAAATACAAACCTTGCTATTATAGTCTCTATGCATCTTCTTTTCTATCCAAGTTCACTTCAAAAACCCCATGTCCCCTATGATAAATTTGATTCATGCTACCCTCACCCTTGAACTAGGCTCTAGCCTCAATAGCTTTTGGAGGCTTGCTTATGAAGAAAATTATGACCTCTCTCATGTTGAATCTGAGTACATTTGCACATACCTTCTCTACATTGAGTGTGATTTTCTTTATAAGACCTTTGCCCTTCTCCTACAGTAGGAAAAATCCTCCCTGGATGTCATATCAAGGGGTCGCATCAGTTTGGAATCTTTTCAAATATGAAGAATCCCATAACATACTATAGATGAACAGAAAGGGCTCGAAGAGTACATTCTAAATATTCAAGGTCTAACAAAATTGGAGTTTTTTTGCAAAACTTTCACCATGGCCCCCATTTTTTAGGAGAGAGAGAGTGAGTCCAAACCTCCTAAAATGCCCATTTTTTAGTTCATACTTTCCAAAACCATGCTCCTATAAAAGCTCTATGGTAATAACTTCGCAACCATTTGGGGTTTGGCCTCAGTTTTAAGGTGATAGTCCTCCTAGGAGTCAAGTGATCTTTTCGTAGCAACCTCATCTTTAGGATGCTCTTTTTAGCTATTCTTTTTGCAACCATTCAATGTGCCTTCACTACTCTTCCTTTTGTGCAAGCCTTTGGCTTTGTTTTCCACTTGACTAAGTGATTTGTTCTCTCCCACACTCTCCTTAGACTTTTTGACATCCTTCAAAATCCTCTAGCAAGCTCTACCCAAGATCATGCAGGCTAGACTCCAAGCATCATGTTGCATGGGCTCTCACCACATGGCAAGGCCTTGCAATTATTTCACACATGTTGCTTTAATGGGAGTTACTACCACTATCATACATTCACCCCTCACTACCCTCTTCCATGTACCTCTTTAGCTATTTTTTGAATTGGGTGTTGCTTTCTCAAAACTTATCAAAAGAGAGCTGTGCTAGGGGGGCTTTCCACCTTGCAATTGGGTTTTCTTCATTACTATTCCAATAGTATAGTCATTGAAGTTACTAGTAATTGATGATAGCTCTCTCTCTCTCTCTCTCTCTCTCTCTCTCTCTCTCTCTCTCTCTCTCTCTCTCTCTCTCTCTCTCTCTCTCTCTCTCTCTCTCTCTCTCTCTCTCTCTCTCTCTCTCTCTCTCTCTCTCTCTCTCTCTCTCTCTCTCTCTCTCTCTCTCTCTCTCTCTCTCTCTCTCTCTCTCTCTCTCTCTCTCCCCATATATGTTTAAGACACTCTTATATGAGGGATTCCAAAAAATTTGGATAGATCACACCATTGTCACACTTTTTAAGAGTGGAGACCCCATGGTCCCTAGCAACTATAGAACAATATTAATTGTTTTGTAGCTAGCAAGATCTATCACTAGGGACCCCATGGTCCCTAGCAACTGCAGAAGCATATTAAGTGGTCACTAGCTAGTAATATCTAATGCTCCATCATTTAGCATGAGTAATATTTTGGGTAGAGAACACATGTAGAGAACCACAGAATGTGCTAGTCTTAGAAGGGGATACACAATACTGTATCATACAATTACACTTAGGGCTATGATAGAGGAAGGATGGACATAGGATAGAATGATATATTGTTACTTTGTAGGATTCCATAAAACATTCGACATGGTCCCATGAGCTAGCCTTGCCAAAAGACTATATGTCATTGGAATGTTGAAGGAGTTACAATGGGGAATTTATGCCCTTGAATGAGTCAATAATAGTAGGTAGAGTGTACACACCAAGGGGATTGTCAAACAAAGTTTCCAACACCATTGGGGTAAAGAAAGGGTTCCCATTGTCACCTATTCTATTTCGTAATTATATTGATGAGATAGAAAAATATATAGGCAAATTAGAGGGCCTTGCTGCACGGCTTGTAGAGGTGATGATACCATTCTACTATATGTAAATGGTATTGTGCTAATCTCTGACTCCCTTAAGGGCTTATAGTAGAATTTGGATGCACTACATAACTTTTGCAAAGATAGAGACCTCTCAATAAACCTTGGAAAAACTAAGGTTATTATGTTTTACAACATGCTAGCTTGGGTGACCTATTCAGAATATCAATTCACTTTTGGGAGAGAAATTAGTGAGATTGTTTAGACTTTATGTATACTTGGGCGTGACCTTCAAAGTGTCACACTTTCCATGTTTTCCATGTGAGAGATAGTAGAAGCTAGGCTAGCCAAAGGTTTGCAACACTAATAGAGAGGGGGGGGGGGGGGGGGGGGGGGCTCGCGCAAGACACACAATACATTGAGAATGCACTCAATATAGGAAGTTGAAAACACTATTATTTTTTCTTCATCATCTTCTTTTATTCATAACAATAGTCTACAAAAGATAAAGGAAAAATATTTTTTCTTCTTCTTCTTCAACTTCACAATAATAAACTACAAAAGATGAAGGGAAAATACAACATGATAATGTGCAAGTGTTCCATAGTGTGAACATGCTAACTAGTAAGATGACCAAATAGATATCACATAACTCAAGTGGACTAGCTATAGAGTATCACTAGAATCATCTATCAACGTAGGGATCAACCATGCCAATGATCGATCATCTAGGTATATGAGTGTTAGCTTATATTGAGATTGATATCTCAACACTCCCCCTCAAGCTCAACTACATGACTTGTTCTCCAAGTAAGCTTTGCAACCATCAAAGTTTTTCTACCCCCAAGGCCTTGGTGAAAATATCTACAAGCTACTCCTTTGTGCCTATATATATGAGATCAATGTCACTTACCAAGACCCACTCTTTGACGAAGTGGTAATGAACCTCAATGTGTTGCATGCATGAAACACTATGTTCCTTGCAAATTGTATGATCCTACTAATGATATCACAATAAATGGAAACTCTCCTAGCTATATGTATCCCCAAATAGCTTTTGCAACTAAGTTATCTCACATGTTGTGGTTAGTAGTGCCCTTATGGTCTACCTCTATACACTCAATAATGCAATACTAGGTTGTTTCTCACTGGTCCAAGTCACATCCCCACTCTCGAAAGGAAAACACATAACCACGAGCAAACTTTCTATCTGGCACCTTGTCTACCCAATCTACGTCAATGTAGCCAAACAACTACACCACCAAATAAACTTGATAAAAGATACCATAATCCAAGGTATATCTCACGCTATCTAAGTGAGGCTTACAAGCCACGTGTGTAAATTGACTCTCCAAACTATGGGATCCTCTAATATCTTATCCATATCAACTTAGCTTCACATTTTGATCCAATGGCATGGAGGTTAGCTGACAATTTTTTGTACATACTTTGTTAATATATCTAGGATGTATTGTCTTTGTGAGAGCCATACCCCTAAGATATAATGATCACCTCAATGCAAAGAAATTACTCCAATTCTCCTAAATCTTTCATGTCAAATTTATACTTGATAAGACTTCTCACATGCTTTATCTCTTGCACATTGTCACCTTCAACAATCAAATTATCCACATAGAAAGTATTCATAACAATACCCCTATCACTTTGGCATACATAGAGTGATCAATATTTGCAATATGGAAACCAATAAAGACAATATGTCATGCTATACACTCGACGCATATTTTAGTCCATATAAGGATTTATGTAGCTTATACGCATAATCGAGATAGCACATACTCTCATAACCCTATGGCTATTCATATATACTTCTAGCCACTCACCATGCTAGAATGTATTGTTTACATCCATTTGATGCAACACCCAAACTTTTGTTGTAGCCACTCCATTGAAAGCTCTCACAATTGCCATTTTATGAGGATAAATTTGTCATTAGAACAAATTGTTCCTCATAATCAATCCCACTTGCACCTATATTTATATTATATTTTACTTTAAAAATCCACGTGTGGCCTATAGCTTCCTTTCCATTAGGCAATGGCACCAAATCCTAAGTTCAATATAGCCATTTTCTCATCCATGATTTTCTCCCAATGTACATGATCAACAACTTCCTCAAAAGAAGTGGGCTCAATTGATTTTATGACATTCACTATATATGTATAATGATAAGCAGCATAACCATCACATATCAACTTTTGCACATAGTAGCTTATTCTAGGTGACATATGCACCTCTAGAGCACTCTATGATCCTTTACAATATCCTTGGCTTTTGTCACACCAAGTGTACAAATAGTTGGGATCCCAAACTCCTCATCTATGCTTTGGTCAAAGACATATTACTCATCATCTACATGTGAGTAACTTGTAGAAACATCTGGCACATCATGTGGCTCAACCAATTTTTCACAATACATTTTTTTAAAATTTGTAGGAGTGATGCACGTACACAACCTATCACTCATGCTCTCTCAATAGACCTATTAGAAGATGAATCTACCAACCCACTCAACATTTATGACCCTACATCCACATTTTTTACCACCGTCTTTTCTTTTACATCATCTTCAATATGCTATTTTTTAGTAGTATATCAACAGCTCATCTCATCAAATACTACACCTTTGCTCACCTATATCTTTTGTGTAATTGCATGAAATACACCCATAGCTTCTTTGTATAGGCATTAGTGAAGGTTACTTAATACTTATATCCAACTATTGATACATATTTTGTAAGATCTCACAAATTTGAATGTACAACATCGATTAAATGCATGCTTACATGTTTATCATGAGGAAATGCATCTTAGATATGTTTTGCAAATTGGCATGCTTCACAGACTTTCTACACGTCAACCACTTTGAACCTCGATGAGACTTAGGCAAGCTATCACACTTTCACGTGACTACATGTATTTCAAACACTGTACATTTACATAATCAATAAATTTATGGCTAATGTTAATATCAACCATAGATTTTGCATGCTATGAAAACATAACAACTTTAAGCTTGGGTCCTATCCACATGCTTGTCTTTTGCAACAACTGGCTTACATCCATTCTTAAAATATTCCATAAAATACCCAACCTAATTCAACTTTTCTTGCAATCCTTGCTCAACCATTTAACCAATAGGAAAAACTAAACTCTTTTTAATGTTAGGGAAGAAAGACATGCAGGTCCTACCACCCTTGCCAACATAGTGAATGGAGCTAATCCTAACCATAACCCCGCAACTAACTCAAACAACTTCAACACAAGACCACAGCAAGGAGGAAGAGTTGAAATTCATGCTTTTAAAACTTGAAAGTAAAATCAAACCAATGTCTTAGGGGAGATCAAAGGAGGTAATAATAATAATTCCCAAGAAAGGAAAAGCTATAGAAACCAAGTCTAGATTGATCAAGGCTCTAAGGATTGAGGAGATCTCTACCACGCTAAGACTTCTAGTTCTAGGTCTAACAAAAGAATTGAATGTCATACTTACAAAGCTAGAGAAGCAAAGAGATTGTACTAACCCCCCTGTATCCCATAGGACCCCCCCTAAAATAATTAAAACTATTTCACATTTTTTTACTCCCCCCTTGTCGACACCGCCAACTAGTAGGAGGGAGGGGAAGTAGAAGTGGAAGAAGAAGTCGATAATGACGATGAAGATGAGGAGGAGGAGGGACACACATGTGCCACCTCCCTCCCTCCCCCCCCCACTACATATCAACCCAAATTCATAAAAGTAGCCTACATGGTGGCAGGCCGTTCTGGTCAGCCCAGGTGGCAGGTAGGGAGAAGGCCACCGCCACCCCTAGGCCACTCCTCCTCCTCCCTATAAAGACACTCCCCCCCCCCCCCCTCGGATGAAACAATATACCAAACCCCCTGGCAAGCTACACTCAGAGAGAGAGAGAGAGAGAGAGAGAGAGAGAGAGAGAGAGAGAGAGAGAGAGAGGAAACTTCTAGAAGTTTCCAACCCCCCTTTGAGAGGCATTCCCACCCCTGTCTCCCATAGGGGGCAAGCTTCCATAATAGTCAGTGAGTGCATTCGTTGAAGAAAGCCTGAGCTAAAACAATGGCTCCAAAGTGAGGGAAGGTCCAAGCGAATGCTAATACTGCATCAAATGATGGAGCTATAGGTCAAGGAACCGCAACTCATGGTAACAAGGTGCATTCAACAAATTTTACTCTGGTAGAAATCATCTTGAAGGAACAATAAATGCAAATTGACTACATTAAGTAGAAAAAATTATTCATGCTAAAATTCATAATAATAGGCCACCAATTATGTTGCATTAAAAATCATGTTGAAGATTATATTTATATTCACCTTAGAAAAAAATTATGGATTTTATTGCACTAAGGACATGTTATAGAATGTAACAATTTGCATAATAAACTTCGCATTGGTGTACACAAAAAATTAGGGATTTTGTATTGGTTCTATTATTCAGGGAGCATTAAATTTTATGCACTAGCATTGGCATGCATGAGAGATAAAAGGAATTGATAAATGTTTGCACTCGGGTGTGTAGAAAAATGAGACAGACTGTCAGGGATTGATGCTCTACATCAAAAATATCATAAAGGAGACTTGCATCTAAGAAGTTGCATCTTATTATTGCAAGGCAGGATCCTAAGTATCTTAGTTAATAAAGAGATATTTTCATCCATTTTTGCAAGAGATAAATGCATCCATGAAAAACATTATAGTCTTGCAAATCTTCCAGCAGCAGCAAGAGGACTTGTATCTAGGATGCCTCTGTCACGCGAGGGATATGCATGATAATATCGAGGATTTGATGCAAATGCATCATGGCCAATCTCACCAAGGCAAGAAAAATCCAAAGGTTGATCGCTAAGCATTCAAAAAGGAACTCCACCTTAGCAAGTGTTCTGAGCACTTGCCCACATTATTGTTGTGCTTGTAATTTTAGGAGCATTGTTTGTGAAAAGGATTTTTTACCAAAGCTCTCGTAAGAATCTTGTATAAAGAATCAAGTTAAATTCCTAGAGGGGATGCCAAACTACTACCACAGCTGGTCGGCAACCCTATCCAAGGGGGTTCTAAATAACCATGACAAAAATATGGACCGAACCTGCCACAAGAGGTCTCTCTGTGGATTAGTTTAAACATAGGAGGACGCTTGGATGCCAGGGGGGCTTTAGCTATAAATCCTCTACCTCCGAGTCCTACTCAAATGGTCTACATGACTCGAGATGGATTCTCGAGGCCCTGTTACTAGTGCAAGGCAGGACTTGGAGGGTAATATGATGCATCCTTACGGATTGCAGGAATCGTCCTACGGATGGGATTTATATCCAAGTTGAAATCTTAATATATAGTTTACTTTTCAAGGAATTTATCTAAATTATTTTTGTGTAAGTGCTTGCATAAAACTACGTAAAGGAACATGTGACTAATGGGTTAATTAAGGAAGCTGCTTGTATGTGTTACCACTAATGCGCCCTTAGATAAGCAGAAAACTAAAGCTATCAAGGGAAGCGGGTGGACGGAACCTCTACAAGTTTGTCCTACAGCAGGGTGGTCCCAGAGAACTGGGAGGCTTCTCAACATTCAAACCATGATAACGTATTGACTATAGTTAATGTAGGATAGAACACTGGCTCATATCGTTTTAGGGGACCGGAATGGGACTTTACCCTATGGGTAGAGAGGTCAAGTGATGCATCCCTCTCGTTTCCCATTCTCTTTGAACCAAGTGCGATATAAGTCTGCCTCAGTTTAGATGCTCTGCGCAAAGTAGATCCGTTGTCTAAAGACGCTAGAAGGCTGTAGTATGACTTGACCTTTAGAAACCCACAAAGATTCAGGTTGATCCTAGTAGGGTTGGCTAATACGCTTTGTTGCGGAGTAGACTTGGGATTCACTATCAAAAAAACCATGTGACATTCCATGGGAGTGCCAGGTAACAGTGTCTTTTAGATTGGATTGCTAAAATGTGTCAAGGACCAGACACATTATAGTTGGTATCAAAGTGAACCAATGAACAAAAAAATCAAGATAAGAATAAATCAGGAAGAGTGAAGTGATGTTTTCACTAGAATTTTTTTTTTTCTTTTACTCACTTCTGTATTGTTTCTACTTCCAAACCTACGAGGCATGGAGCAGGCTCCTCATATTTCATATCATTTTTAGGACGGCTATGAATTCTTCAAGTTATCGCACAAGAACTGATATGATGGGGATCTTGGATTGCGTCTACAACCCTTCACCGTTGTATGGGGAAAGGCATTGGACTTGGAGTGCAAGCTACTGCTACATAGATGCCAACCAACTTGCCTATCTTCAAAACAATCTGAAGAGGCTAAAATGGTTGGAGGACTTGAAGATTATCAAATTATTCATCTTCCATGAGGCAAGTGTGAACTTGATCCTACACATCGGACACCGGTAGGTAGAATAGACTCGCTACATTTATGAGGAGATGGTCAAAGTCTTTCCAGCAGATAGAATTAAAGTAATAAGGTGAAACAAATGTCATGGCTATCAAAAATGGAGATTTCCTTAACTTCCCATGACTTACTACTTCCTGAGAATCCATTCCCCAAACCCATATTACTACTCTATCCTTGTAGCTAAATCCAATAAAGAATTATTAACCTAGCGATGATGTACCTCTTGAAAGAAAAATCATCCCATCCTATCTCTATCTATCCCCGAATAATTGTGCTTAAGGCTTATGCCTCTTTATGGATAAATGAGAATTTTATGATTATTTGTCTTCTTGCACAGTATTGATGAAAAATAATCTACGCATTGAGATAATTTGTGAAGAGATGTGTAAATGCAATCTTAACGCGAAGTTTAAATTGAATCACATAAAACCCCAAACGCAGAATCAGAATCTTTTTCCCACACACTAAGCTCAACAAAGGCACAAGAGAATAAGTTTCTTCTCAAACAAATCAAACCACTGGAATTTGATGGGAAAGGGAAGACTGTTGAAGCCGATGTTGAAGTTTGGATTGAATCCATGGAGGATTACTTCAGTGCAGTAGGAACAATACCTGCAAACCAGGCTATGATTGCCAAGCTCAAACTCACCGGTGAAGCTAGGCTTTGGTGGAAGCAATGGTGTAAAGATCAAGTAGTCAAGGAAAGCATGATAACTTGGGTTAAGCTAAAAGAAGTAGTACAGGAAAGGCACATGCTACCTGCATACAGAACTTAGAAGATGAATGAGTTCTTTAAGTTGAAACAGTTGGGCCTATCTCTGGAGGCGTACTACTCAAAATTTGTCTCCTTGTCAAAATACGCCCCAACAATGAGTATTTTATAACAAGTCTCTAAGTTCTCTGATGGGGTGAATCCACCAATGAACACTCGATTGGAATCAATGCATCCTTTGGATTTACAAGATTCATTGATAAGAGCGGGACTCATTGCCCAAGAAGTCCAACCAAAATCTAGGAATAATAGACCCTGGTCTCACAAAGACCAAACTCTAGGGATATCAAAAGCTCAATTTAAAAGGGCGCAAGGAGAGAGTCAAGGCCAATGGAAGAAGCCAAAAGCAAATACAATTAGTGACTTTGTCCCCACCCAAAGAAACGACCAGAATCTGCGATGTTTTTATTGCAAGGAACCTGGGCATTCCAAAAGAGAATGCCCCAAACTTGGCGAAGATCATCGTCAAGGAAAATTTAGTGGGCAAGCCAGGGCTACCTGCGGCCGTGGTTGTGGCCGCAGTCATGCAGCAATGGGAAGGGCAAAAAATTCCAATATCGCCATTAAGGTAATCAATGAAGGGGAAGACCCGTCCATGGAAGCTAAGTTTGAGAGGGCATCAATTCATGCTGCCCTCCATAAAAAGGGGCCAAATTGCCAATTTTTGGTGATCCAAACTCCTTCAGATTACCATGGTAAGAAATTCAAAACCCTGATTGATTGTGGAAGTACTCATTCCTTCATTTCACCAGCTTGTGCAAGAATGTTAGGAATAGCCACTTAGCTACACCTACCTTGCTTGTCGAATTAGCAAATGGGAAAGAAATTACTTGCACTATAAAAATTGCTAAGGTGGAATTTCTACTCAGAAAAGAGCCCACATCTGTTAAGTTCATGATAATGAATCTAGGGGCCCATGAGTGCCTACTTGGGATGGATTGGCTAGTCCCCAACAATGCTCGCTGCTGGTAAACCAAAGATCTAGCTAGCCAAGGCAACACAAATAGCTCACAGGATAAGGAAAGGATTACCCACCTATCTGATCAAGCTAAACAAGTTAGAACAGGTAGAGGACTCCAATGAAAAACCGTCATGGTTAAAAGAGTACGTGGATGTATTCCTGAAAGAACTAACAGAATAACCACCACCTAGGGAAGTGGATCATGAGATTAAGCTGATACTAGGTGATGTACCAGTTGCAAAAAGGCCCTGCAAGATGTCCATTCCTGAAGCTATTGAGTTAAAAAAACAACTCAAACAGCTATTTGACCAAAGGTACATACGCCCCAGCAGTTCTCCTTGGGGGGCTTCAGTCTTGTTCTAGAAGAAGGATGGTATACTTCACCTTTGCATCGATTATAGAGGCTTGAACCAAGTAACCATCAAGAATAAATATCCTATCCCAAGGATAGACAAGTTACTTAATCGATTGCAGGGAGCAAAAATCATCTCCAAATTTTATTTGAGGTCAGGATACTACCAGATCCGCATCAAGGATGAGGATATTCCTAAGACGGCATTCAATACCAAATATGGTCATTTTGAATTCACAGTAATGTCCTTTGGATTGATAATGCCCCTGCCACATTTAATAGGCTAATGTAGGACATTTTTAGACCATATCTCGATGATTTTGTACTTGTCTTCTTTGATGACACCTTGGTTCATTCCAAGGAAGACGAGGATCATGAACCCCAAGTTTGCATCGTCCTTGAGACCACGAGGACACACAAGCTCTATGCTAAGAAGAAAAAGTGTGCTTTCCTCAAGAGACCGATCAAATATCTTGGATTTATAGTGTCAGAAGATGGAATCTCTGTAGACCCTACAAAGGTTAAGGATGTCCAAGAGTGACCTCCACCAACCACTATCAAACAAGTGCCCAGTTTTCTTGGCCTAACACGTTGGTACAGGATCTTCATTAAGGACTATGCCTTAATTGTAACACCCCTCACAAATCTAAAAAGGTAGGTTGCCATAGTGTAGACGCCCACAAAACAATCAAGTTTTGATCAACTCAAGCATAGCTTAGTGACAGCCCAATTCTTAAACTCCCTGACTTGAGCAAGGAACTTGAAGTTGTCATGGATGCTAGCTCACTTGCACTAGGCTATGTACTAATACAAGAAGGTCATCCTATAGCATATTCTTCGAGGAAGCTAAAAACCCATGAAAAGAATTATGCTACCCATGACCTGGAGTTGCTAGCAATTATTCATGATCTCAAACTTTGGTGATATTATTTGCTTGGCAACAAGTTCTCTTTGGTCACGAACCACAAGAGCCTCAAATGGATCTTCACCCAAGCTGATCTCAATATGAGGCAATGTCATTGGATTGAGGTTCTGCAAGAACATGATTTTGAGATCAGGTATAGGCCTGGTAAAGAGAATGTGGTGTTGATGCCTTAAGTCGCAAGGTGTTCCTCAATTCTCTTATTATGGAGGAACCTTCAATGGCAGAATCATTAGTGACTATGGTGTCAATGCCTAGTACCCCTATCCTTGAATTAGCTAAGGAGGGAGCTAGCCATGAGCAAGAATATTTGAAGATGATAGATGAGATTTTGGAAAAGGACCAAAACCCTTGACTTAAGATCAAGTATCAAGAAATCTCTATCAATGGGGGACTTGTCTATTTTAGGACAAGAACATGCATTCCCTCAAGCAAGAAACTCAAACAAAGAATACTCTGAGAAGCACATGGCTCCCCCTTTTCAGGCCACCCAGATATGTTAAGACCCTCAACACAATCAAGAAGAGCTACCATTGCAAAATACTTAAGGGAGATGTACTCAAATATGTCATGAAATGTTTGTCTTGCCAACACATCAAGGCAGAGCATGTCAAGTTGCTTGGGAAGCTGCAACCTCTTGACATTCCTCAAATGAAGTGGGAATTTATCAGCATGGACTTTGTTGTTGGGTTACCTTCAATTCAAGGAGGATACAATTCAATTATGGTTATAGTAGATATGCTCACCAAGGTTGCTTATCTCATTCCAGTCAAGACAAACTATAAAGCTTCAAGCATTGTCAGATTATTCATTAAGGAGATATTCAGACTCCACAGGTTGCCCAAAAGGATCATTAGTGACCGCGACCCCCTCTTCACATCTCACTTCTAGAGAGGGATATTTGAGGCCATTGGGACTCAATTCTATTTCAATACAACCTATCACCCTCAAACTGATGGCCAAATGGAGAGAGGCAACCAAGTCATTGAAGATATTCTTAAAGCATATTGCTACCACGAACCCAAGAAATGGATCCAATATCTACCATTGGTAGAGTTCACCTATAAATCTTCTTACCAGCAAAGGATTCAAATGACACCTTTTCAAGCATTGTATGTGTAAAATATTACATGGTGCAACAAACAGAATCTGAGAAAGAGATAGAGAGTACACAACAGATAAGAGGAGAATCAGTAATTCTTTAACTCCAAATAACTAATTCAAAGATGGCTCTGTCCACCCGTGCGCTTCCACTGTGTGAAGCTTAGATGGCGATCTAGACAGAAGATAGGTGAAGAGCTTAAGGCTAGCTGGAACAACAACTCTGACTGGGAGAAAGATGAGTGATCGATGGCTGTGAAGGGGTTTAGCTTTTATAGCCTGCGAAAGCCGTGAGGTTGGCCTGACCGACCTACCATATAAGCCTCCACTAGTTGACCAGGGAATATTCCCTTTACCATTGGGCTGGGGGTGCTGGCCCCGGAACTCCCTTACCCCGCAACTCGATGCAATGCACCTCGAGTTGCTACCAGCTTAACCACTCCGTCTAACCCAAAGATTAGATCCACAACGGTCACCTTTTTGCCATCCGGTCACATAGACCTCATCTGATATACAAGTCAGGACTCAACCAATGTCCGGGCTCACATTTGGCTTCTCCTCATAATGGGGGCCTTACAACTTTGAGCACCATGGATCATTGGTAGCACCTAATGAGGGTGGGGCATTGATCATATCTAACACCCCCCCTCAATGTCCACCCATAGGAAAACTATCTCCTCGGCCAATGCCGAGTCTCTGAAGATGAACTTGAAGCAGATCGTTCGTAAGTGCTTTGGTGAAGATATCTGCTCCATTCTCCTCTGTTGGATAGTAGACCAATTCCACTATCCCATCCTCCATCAAATCACGCACATAGTGATACTGGATCTCTATATGTTTGGTGCGTGCATGAAACGCTGGATTTTTGGCAATGGCAATGCAACTCTGATTGTCACATCTCAACACAGTTGGTTCTTCATCCTGCACTCCCATATGCCATAGAATCCTTCTCAACCATACTACTTCACATGCAGCAAAACAAGCTACCTTGTACTCTGCTTCGGTAGAAGACAATGCCACTGTTGGCTGCTTCTTACTAATCCAAGAGAGAATTCCTGAACCCAAAGAGAAACAATAACCAGAAACTGACTTCCTGGAACCACTATCTCCTGCCCAATCTGAGTCACAGTTCCCCACAAGAGACGTTCCAAAACTGTATGTGATACCATAGTCAAGAGTTTTCTTCAAGTATCTGAGCACCCGCATCCCAACCTCCCAATGACTCTCATGATGTTTGTTTGAGAACCTGCTCAAAACACCAACAGCAAAACTGATTTCTGGTCTGGTGTTACACAAGTAGATCAGACTGCCGACCAACCTCCTATACCTCCCAATGTCTGCTAGTGCTGATGTATCCTCGACGGATAACTTTGCATTCACCTCCATAGGTGTAGCTATCTCCTTGCACTCGGTCATGCCAAATGCCTTCA
The DNA here is from genome assembly GCF_053477565.2 of Lygodium microphyllum. NCBI lineage: Eukaryota > Viridiplantae > Streptophyta > Polypodiopsida > Schizaeales > Lygodiaceae > Lygodium > Lygodium microphyllum. Next base: position 92,153,050 of record NC_141153.1, on the reverse strand, counting down.
AGATCTCCCATGCATACTTCTTCTGAGAGATGAAGATCTTTCCTCTTGCCAGACTTCAATCCCCAAACAATAGTGCAGCAAGCCCAAGTCTGTCATTTCAAACTCAGAACTCGAAGCCTTTCGAGTTTGGTTGATCATATCTTCATAGTCACATGTAATAAGAAGGTCGTCCACATATAGGACAATCACTACAAACTTTTTACCATCCCTGTAAACATACAAGTTAGCATCTGAGGCACATCTTTTGAAGTTTAGGTTTAAAAAGAACTTATCTATCTACTGGTACCATGCTCTAGGGGCTTGTTTCAGCCCATATAATGCCTTCTTCAGCTTACACACTTTGTTCTCAGAATGGGGGGCCTCAAACCCTAGTGGCTGAGCCACGTACACCTCCTCCTTGAGGTCACCATTTAAGAACACTGACTTAACATCCATTTGGTACACTGGCCACTTCTTGTGGGCAGCCCTGCAAGTACCGTGCGAATAGTGGTCATTCTGGCAGTTGGGGAAAATGACTCTTGAAAATCAAACCCTTCAACTTGTGAAAATCCTTGGGCAACCAGTCTAGCTTTGTACTTTTCTAAGGTACCATCAACCTTGTACTTTACCTTCCAGATCCACTTGGTGCCAATAACCTTCCACTTTGCTGGTCGATCCACTAGCTCCCAAGTGTCATTCTTCATTATGCTGTCATACTCCGCCTGCATAGCAGCCTTCCATGATGGATCTGCAAGTGCTTCTTCCAAGTCAGTTGGCTCCTTTATGTTGAGACATCGAGCTCCACTTGTGATACGCCAGGGTGACCATTGTGTATTTATGTCACCGACTTGTCAGTTGCAGACGCGGTTGGTACACCGCCGATGAATAATAGCTACATGATAGCTATCCTTATCTACTCTAGTTCGTGGCTCAGTTAGTATGCCACCTTAGTTAGTTGAGTTTGGTTTGAGACCCATATATAGGGTTCTTCTATTTCTTTGTATGAGAGTTCTTTTGGCTTACACAACTAAGAAGAGGAAAACTGTTTTCAGCCTCCACCCTTGTGTGTATTCCCCCATTGTGCAAGCAAGAAAGCTACAAGTGAGACTCCTTCCTTCTCTCCCACAATCTTGACATGGTATCAGAGCCTTGTTCGTGGTAAGGAGCTCAAGAAAGCAAGCCAAGCTCGTGGTGTTCTGGTAAGAGGAGCAGTGTTGCTTTCATTTTCTGTTTTGGGAGCAGATCTCTGCAGGTAGCACAGCCGGAAATTGCAAGAGTGCATTGTCTCAGGTTGAGACGCCCTTCGCGGTGAAGCAAGAGGGCAGTATATGCTGCGAGAAAGGGCTTTAGCCCTTAGCGACCTTGTTTTTTTGATTTGAGGCCATTTCGGGGCCTGTTTTGGAGGCGGAAGTTTTCTGCACGCACTCAGGAAAAGGTCCAGTTTTATGCTGTGCGACCACTGTTCTACAGGTCGGTGAAAAGTTACCACAGAAATTGCATCGTATGCTTGTGTGCAGAGACATTGGGAGTTACAGAATCATCCTTGGTTCCTATTTATGCAAAATCGTCACTAGGAAGTGACTGTGTGGTCAAATACCACTTTCGCCAGTTTTGCAGATTTGCCCTTGTGAGGGTGAAGCTGTGTTTTTTGCAGTGACAGAATTTTTTGCAGTGTTCTGTAATGGCGTCTGATTCTCTTTCACAGATTGTAACTGAAAAGCTTGACGAGAACAACTTCCAGGCATGGAAGTTTAGAATGACGAATTTCCTTATGGGAAAAGGATATTGGGAATTTGTTGCAGGAAATGAAGAAGAACCAGTTCTTCCTGATAGATGAATAGAACCATCTAAGAGCGTGTATGCAATATGGTTAGCCATGCAAGCCTACCACAGAGCGTTGAGGCAATCATTATAGCTATGTATATCATAAATAGATCACCTTCCACTGGTTTGGATTTCTAGGTTACAGAGGAGATATGGACTGGGAAACCTCCCTCCATCTTATGTGCATCTATGTGTCTTTGGATGTGATGCATTCTACCATGTGCCCAAGGAAAAGCGTACTAAGCTAGATCCTAAGAGTGTCAAATGTATTTTCCTTGGCTATGGAGATGCAGGTGAGATGGCTTACCGCCTCTAGAATCCGCATGCATGAAAAGTCATCCACAGCCATGATATAGTTTTCCATGAATACAAGATGCATTGGTAGCATGAGAAGGTGGTAGAGATACACAGGGTTATATTCCAGGAGGAGCCTCATGCTCCAGTATACCCTGCACAGCCAGATGGTCAGCCTGCAGTAACAGTTGGTACACATGGCCAGGGTGTTGGACAGGCAATAGAACCTACTGGGTCTACTAGAGATAGACGTCCGCTTGATAGATTTGAGCCCTTGATGCATTATGTCTTGGTTGGTTACAGATGCAGGAGAGCCTCTCACCTATGATGAGACTATGCGCAGGGGTGATAGTCACTCCTAGGAGAGGGCTATGCAGTCTCAGATAAACTCCTTATATAAGAAAATGACTTGGGATTTGGTTTCCTTACCTGCTGGCAAGAAGACTTTGCCATGCAAATGGGTGTACAAGCTGAAAAGTACCCTTGGATACCCCAAGCCGCTTTATAAGGCAAGACTTGTTGCTAAGGGTTTTAAACATGAGCATGGAGTTGACTTTGATGAAGTCTTTTCTCATGTGATCAAGATGACCACCCTATGCTTGGTTTTAGCCTTAGTCATGCAACTTGACTTGGACATGTATTAGATGGATGTCAAGACTGCATTCTTGCATGGGGATTTGCATGATGAGATTTACATGGAGCAGTCTAAGGGCTTTGTAGAACCTAGCAGGGAACACCTAGTGTGCAAGTTGAAGAAAAGTCTTTATGGCTTGAAGCAAGCACCTAGAGAGTGGTATCATAAGTTTGATGCCTTTATGCAGTCACACAGGGCTATAGCAAGAATGCTATGGATTTGTGTCTTTACATAAGAAAGCGTGTGATGGCTCATTGCTTATTTTGGTACTTTATGTGGATGATATGCTAATAGCAAGGAAATCTCATGATGAGCTAGATGCTCTTAAATCTCAACTGAAGAAGAGTTTTGAGATGAAGGATTTGGGACATGCCTCTCACATTCTTGGTATGCACATTAAGTGCAAAAAGCATCAAGAACTACTCTACCTCTCACAAAGGGAGTACATTCATAAAGTCCTTGAGCATTTTCGCATGCAGGACGTAAAGCCTATTGGTTGTCCATTACCTTCTTATGTGAAGGTCTCACATGCCCATTGTCCGCAGACAGATGAGCAGAGGGCCGAGATGGCCAAGATCCCTTATGCATCACCCCTGGGCAATTTGATGTATGCCATGATAGCCACTTGTCCAGATATTGCCTATATGGCTACACCTAGCAAGAAACATTGGGATGCCGTGAAGGGTATCATGAGATATATGAAGGGCACATTAGATATGTGTATTTGCTATGGCAACTAGGATACAAGAGTTGTGGGGTACACAGACTTTGATTATACAGGACATGCAGATAGTAGGAAGTCCACTTCCCGGCCATGTATTCACCTATGCTAGAAGTGTTGTCTCTTGGATGTCCAAGGTTTAGAAGTGTATGGCTCTCTCTACCATTGAGACAGAGTATGTTGTAGCCCCACTGAGGCTTGCAAGGAGGCCATATGGTTGGGTCATTTGGTTCATGACCTTGGGATTGATTCTATACCTATGTTGCATTCAAATTCTATGAGTGCTATTCAGCTAGCCAAGAATCTGGTCTTCCATGCGAAGACAAAACACATTGAGGTGAGGTATCACTTCATATGTGGAGTCGTAGAGGACAAGTCTGTTGACCTTGGCAAGATCTCCACTAACGAAAACCCTGTAGATCTGCTCATGAAAAGCCTCACTATTGAGTGCTTTGCCTTCCTCAAGAGATTGATGAGCATTGGATGAGATGACGCTTTTCTTCATCCTGTTGTACATGTATACATTGTACTGTCTTTTTTTTTTTCTTTTCACTCCTCTCACTAGGGCATATTCGCCTTTAAGTGAGAGGTTGTTGAGGGTAAAGGCGCCTCTGCCTAGTCGCCCGTATATTACCACATTGACAGTACCTGCCACTATACACTTTAGGTGGCGTGCGCCCATTACCGTTACTTTATTCTTTATTCTTTTAGTGACAGTTTGAATAAAGGAAGGCCCGGGTCACATATTGTGACTGTTGGAGTTCCCATTTGGTCTCTCACTCTTTCTTGCTCTTGCTCTCCTGCCATAGCTCTTCCAAGCAAGCTTCAATCCTTCTCACCTTTCACAAGATTTATATCTCAGTTGAAATCTTAATATACACTTTACTTTTCAAGGAATTTGTCTAAACTATTTTCGTGTTAGTGCATAAATTACGTAAAGGAGCATGTGACTAATGGGTTAATCAAGCAAGCTGCTTGTATATGTTACCACTAATGCACCCTTAGGTAAGTAGAAAACTAAAGCTATCAAGGGAAGCGGTTGGACAGAACCTCCGATGGGTTCATGTGTTGAGAGCTCACGCTCAACCACCAAGACCCACGGACCGCTTATTGTTCAAGCGTTTCAATTCGAGCACTAATGGCTACCTCTCACATAGCCGACGTGCTATCTCTCTCTACGAGTGTAGTGAGCTTATCTCCATGCCCGATCAAGTTGCCTCCTCTCCCAAGCACTTCGATAGCTCCATGATCCAAGTGCAAACTTCAAGCAAGCTCAATCCTCAAGCTCCAGAGCTTCTCCACCACGGTCCCTCACCCTCACACTCTCACACTCCCTCTCTCAAGCACAAGCTTAAGCAAGAAAGAACAAGAAGAAGAAGAAGAAGAAGAAGAGGAGAGCTACTTTTGGCCACACACAAGAATGAGCTTATCATTCACTTTTCAACTTTATATACAAAACCCTGAATCCCTTTTGGGCGGTCATCCCCTTATCCCCTTTTTTACATGGCCGACCGTGACCTAGGCCCCTTTTTCCCATCGTCCTCCTATCTTCTTAGCTTCCTTCCTATCACCCATCTACCTTTACAATTTGCACAGCGGTGCTCTTAAAATAAATCATGGTGTTCCTTTGTGCTCTTTTACAAAAGTATTGACTTGCACTTTTTCTTATGCACCTTTCTCCTTGATTTAGGACTTTTCTACACTTCTTGTATTTATAGATTCTTCTTGGCATGCCTTCGTCTTCCTTTTTACTTTTGCCTTAGCCTTGTATTTTGCTTTAGATTTTTCAGATTTTCCACCTTGTTCGTCTAAGGGTTAACTTTACCCCCCTCCTAGATGAGTGCCAATCCCATGGCACTCACCATCGTAGGTAGCAGCAGGCTTTGGCATGCACCGAAGACGTTAGTGGAAGGGACTATTGTGGTTTGTCTTTGAGGAGTTTTGGTGGTGATGTGAATGAAAGTCATTGGGGGCACGTTGTGGCCTAGGTAGGGTTGTTGGAGTTGGTGATAAGGCTGTTCTTTGTTGGGAATTGCACTGACGGCTAGCACAGGTGTTGGTTTTTGGGGATTTTGCATGTGATGATTATTTGGTGGGCTTGCATGATTATAAAGGACAAGAGTTCAGAGTTGAGTGTTGATGAAGAGATGACGATACTTTCATTGGAGTCTTCAATACCTACAATTGAAAACCTCTCATACGGTCTCTCCCTAGGGGTTAGTGCTAGTCTTCTTATTGTGCACAAGATGTAGTTTGATTAGTTTGAGAGACACATCTAACTCTAAGCAAGATGAGAGTATTGTCCTACACTTGAGGACCCAAACTATGTATAGATTGTGGTGTAAATATTATGTGAGTGCACGTGTATACTTAGATAGTACGTAGTTAGAAGACTGCTGGTCATGTTCATCGTAGCAGTGTGTGGATGAAGCGAGGGTTCAATGGGGTGAAAAAAATTGACGATGTTGAGGAGAACTACACTTGAAGTCTTCTTGAGACATTATTTGTGCCTTTTGACAACACGATGTAGCATAATTGAGCTCATTGATGCCTTAGGCTTTGGTAGCTGGTAGCTACTTGTAGTGTTTGAAGAGTACGGTGTACTTTCCATGGTCTTTCCTGTCTTACTCACCACTATTGATTGCGATGGTACTGAGATGGAGTGCGAAAAAGAATTGTGCAAATGGTTTAGGGTCACAGGTCTACTAACCATAGGCAAGATGAGCTCCCTAGATATGTCCTGCCCTTGATGTGCCCTGAACAATTGTGGGGGATGTGTAAAGGGCTAGGGAACTAGGGATGGATCCAGTCGACCAAGGTCACTGGATGTACCTAATTTGAGGACCCCTAGGTGATGTGTTGTGATAATGAGTACTTTTTTTCTTTTCTTTTCTTTTCTTTTTCTTTCTTTTTTTCTTTTCTTTCTTCACAAGGCGTATGAGCAAGCCATCAAAACAATCAGCAAGTCTAATGACACACCCTCCGCACCAATCTGCATGATGGCAAGAACCCTTCGAGGGAAACCTAAACCTGTCAATTTCCAAGTCCCAACCAACAAAAGGGAACTCTAGGAGACTAGAATACTTAACGGATAAGCTAGCTGGCAATCCAGCTGCAAACTTCAAACCACTCTAGGATCTCCTAGATGAATCCAAGTGGCAATGGACTAGAGTGCATGACTTAAACCTCATGTATAACTGGGCCCTAGTTCCTGACCAACGACAAGAGATATGCCAAGCCCTAGGAGACAACGAGCAGTCTGACGGAGAGGATTCTAACTCAACCTTTCATTTGGATTGGAAAATGTCGAGATTCAAAGGTTGTGAAAATGGATATTACAAAGATGATTGTATTACTAGCCTCGATGCTAGAGGAACAATTGTTGAAATGGAGAGATACACTTGAGATTTTGCAAACCTCTTTGTAACGTGTGAGACATCGATACCATTGAGGTAGCAACTACAGTGAGCTAGATGTAGAGGTTAGCCAAGAAAGAGAGAATAGCCAATGACTATGCTTTGGACCATGCTCAAATGTAATGTGTGCTTTCTGCAGGGGTGATTTTCTCTTCCAACAGTGGGGCTTACGTCATGGCTCTTTTTTCTTGGTATTTCTGTTGCTTTTTCTGTAATGGCTCTTTGTGGGGTTGGTGGTCTTGTGGTGACTTGGACATTGAACACTTTCGTATAGAGACCTATGTCGTCCTGTATCTACTTGACAACTCGCGAGAGTACATGCAAGTTATATGCTTCAATCATAATGAATAGGTGCATCTCCAAAAGACATCACATATCTGAATCCCACAGTGTTGACTTCGATGCATATCACCTGGGCTTGATTACCATTGCTTGTGTGTGTGCTGGCTTTGCTTTTTTTGTATTATCTATACACAATCACAAAACTCATTGTTTATTTATGTACACGTTTATGAATCCATGTCACTTTGTGAGGATAAAAACCAATTGTAGAACTCAGGATTGTATTCGAGTGTGGCACACGCATCTAGTACTCGTGGTACCCTACTCAACAACAACAGATATTTTGCAATATCGAGTAGCATAATAACTTGTCCGAGTCTACTCGCAACACGTAGCTCCTCCTCAGTAAGATTTTTATCAACCAGAGAGTTCTCTTGGCTAGTTCCGGCTAAGTCCATACCCCGAACTACAGTCAATACACTCGAAAGGAAGTTGGCGCCACATAGGTTGGGTCTCTTTGAGATAGCCATTTGGCCAATCGCTCCTCTGAGATTGACATAATCTGGGCTCCAAGTTTGGCCATTGTAGTGTACTTTTCAAACCAAAATTTTTCAAATTGACTTTGATCCTCTAATTTTCGCTTTAGCTACTCTATCTCAAAGAGATTTGGCTGGCAAAGCACTTCATTGAATGTCATAGTTAAGCATAATTTGTCAACTTTCTCATCAGAGATGAGTTGCATGCGTTCATATAGGAGCTTGTCATAGTGCTCGTTAAGATATTCTTGCTCTTCCCAGGATAGTGGATATGACAAATATTCCTCAAGCTACTCCCTAGGAAATGTGCCCTTGTCCGCAAGGACGTAAGCACGTGCAAATAATTTGAGTTTAGCCTCCAACTCGGTCAAGCACTCCGTGACACTTCTATGTTCTATGAAGGCTTGCTCGATTGCTATCTCATGCAAGGTTCTGGGAGTTTCCCTAGGCTTTGGCATAGTTGGGTGCTCATGCCTAGATGAGCAAGATTGGTTAATGCTAGGATTGCTTATATCCTTGGGGTTTTCATGTTTCTCCTGAGTCTTTGCTGCTATTGTGTCATGGTTCTCCTCGGATGTGACTAGTATAATTTTGTCAACCTGTTGTGACAATGTTGTATCCACTCTTGATTGGTCAATGTAGGTTCTATTGTCGATGGATTGACTGTTGCAAAGCAACCATTGATGGTAATGGTTGCTTTGATTTTTCAAAACACATGGATGTGTCTGAGGTTTCACCACCGTTAAGAGAGATGGCAATGGGTTCATTGGTGGATGGACTCGATGCTTTATTCCTCAACTCTTCAACGCTCTTGGTCTCAATCTTCTTGGTGTTTATGGCCACTTGCAACTGCCATTGTTTTCGTTGTTTTCTCCTCTTTTTCTTTGGTAATTGTGGTGTATCCTTTAAAGGCTCAGGACCCTGAACTAGGTCAGATGTTGATGTGCTTGGTTGGACCTCAGCCTTCTCGTTCTATGGTGTGTCCTCATGGGATATAGTTGCAGCCTGTTGGATAGCCTCGCAAGGTTGTGAGGGTACAATTGCCTCTCTTCTTGGAGAGTCTAGCTCTTCAGCTAATTCCCCTGCGTTTAACCCCTCATCCGATTGCATTGGCAGTTGCTCCTAGTTGGGCGTTTGCTCTAGACTCTTGTCCCTCCTTACCCATTGGAACATGCCTCCATTGCTTCTTATCAGAGCGAGTGTTGTGTTTAGAGTTGTCTTTCTCTTTCTCTGGAGGTTCCAGTGACTCTAGTGTATAACCAACAGACGGTATAGGGTTCTTATCATGTAGGCTTGGATGAAGCCAGTTGAAGAAGTCAGGGTTGTATTGATGGGAAGCATAGAGATCTAGGATTGCAGGGTCTTGAGTGAGGCAAAAGACATATGCACAAGCATCAAGTACCATGCTCCCTACTCCTAGCGTGCTAGCCACACGTAGATCTTCTTCTAGAAGCAGTTTATCATACAAGGGATGTTTTTGGACAATGGTAGAAAGCTAGACCTCATGGACCACTGCCAACACTCTTAATGAGGTCGAGGCAACGTAGGTGGGATCATGTATTGATGTCTAAAGGGCTTTTCTTTGCTTAGTGAATGTCATTAGTCAATGGCCAATTTTAGCCTCCAAAATATGGTTGAAGTACCATTTTAGCACAAAGTTACCTTGTCTTTTTCCTTTTTGTTTGATTACTTTGAACTTTTCCTTATTTGTCTCACATTGGGTAGTATAGAGTAAGGGTATCAAGTGCAATTCTCTAGCTGTGGCCTTTGGGATGTCCTTTATGACTTCCTCAGCAATAGCTACATAGCGGGAGCAAACATGTTGTTTCTCATCCCAAGTCAGTCATCCCAAGTCAAGGGTTCAGCTATGAGCTTTCTGTGCTCTAGTGTTGGCCTTCCAATGTCCACATGGACGTACGCACTTGTGATGGCTGTCAGCTTGTGATCAAGCTTCATTAGGCACTTCATCTCTGGTTCATTAGTCAGATGCACTATCTCTTTGGATAAATCTTTGAGAGATTTCTCCTCAAGCCTAGGCTTTAGGTGCTTTGGAAGTGCTGGAGATGTCAAGGATGTTGGTTGTGATACCTCTTCCACATGTGAATTGCTAAGGACACATTCTGCAAGGGGTGTCATCGCGGCCAAAGGCTATGACTGATGTGATTCCTGATTGGAAGAAGTAGTGGCTAGTTCAGTGGACTAGCTATTGTTGGTAGACTGTTGTGTCAAGTCCTTAAGTAGATCAAAATTGGTCATGTCTTTTGTTGCCCTTTGCACATTCACTTAAGTAGATCAAAATTGGTCATGTCTTTTGTTGCCCTTTGCCCTTTGCCCTGTGTCAAGTCCTTAAGTAGATCAAAATTGGTCATGCCTTTTGTTGCCCTTTGCACATTCACTTGTGCAGATCGAGTATCAGTTGAGCTAATCACGGTGGATTGCACATGCATATCCTTAGGCTGAGAGCTAAGGGTGGTGTCATGTCCCACATCTTGGACATTTGGAAGCTTAGATGGAGATAAAGATTGGGATTGAGTAGCTACACTTGATGACTGCTATTGTGCTTCCTGTGTCTGTTTAGGGAAAGAAGGTGTAGAAGATTTGGGACTCCTAGGTGGACTTGGCACTAGCTGGAAGATTTGCTTGTGGCTGTTAGACAATTCTGCCATTTGCTTTGTTGAGCAATCACCCTTATCATGAGCAATGTTGCGCCTGTGGTGCTCATTATCCTCTTGAGAAGTCAAAGGCTCCTTGGGCACTAGTGGTCTTTGTGCATACTCAATAGTTACATCTGACATCTGCTTGTTAAGCACGCTAGGCTAAGGATCTACCTTTCGAATAGTCATGTTGGGTTTCTTGATTTCAATCGTGAGGGACTCAGTCACTCCAATATTATTGACTCATGACTTGGATTTTCATTTAGATTTCCTCCTCTACTTCTTTGCTTTTGATACAACTGGCCTTCAGCTGATAGAGGTGGTTTAGCAATGGGTTTTGGTACCTAAATCCATTGGTTACCTATGTAATACCCTTGAGCACATAGCAATGCTTTGGATATCCATCGTAGCATTGTGTTGGCTCTCCATCGATACCTTCATCTATAAGGCTTGGGCTTCTTTGTGGCGTTCTACAATATTTGTAAGTCCAAAGCCTATGCTTGGCATTGTTTCCTAACCTTCTTGTTTCAAGCATGGCCTCGCTCACTGGTTCTCTTCGTTCAACATATGCTTGTATCAACTCTTTCAACAAGTGCTTACTCTCATTACTAGGCTTTCTTGGTATGTCAAAATGTTCATTGTCCTTCCCTCGAGGTTTGACGAGGTCACCCTTACTAAAGGTTGTGATTGTCCTCACACCCGGTAGTGACAAGTCTATCCTCTATGCTACGTAATCGGCCTCACACTTCATCACTCTTTTGAAGGGTCTTCCTAGGAGGGTTTCCTTTCCACGATTAGCACTATTTGGAGGAACATGGAATAGGATAGGCAAGCTTTCAATTTCAATAGTTATAAGGATTTTGCACTTCCCTATAAGTGCTTGCGGGTGTCCCCTGTAAGAACTAAGAGTTGCATTAGTCGGTGTGAGCTCTGGTTGGCCTAGTAGGGTCTATGCTTCATAGGTCAAGATATTAAAATCTGCTCCTTCATCGATGAGAACATCGACACTATGCTCTCTTTTTGCGGTGAGTTTGACCCTACGATAAGTAGGTGTTACGACGTCTTCATCTTCTGGGTCTTGGCTTATAAATTCAAGCCTTCTAATACATGCCTTTGAGTCCCCAACTGCACAACTAGATGTGGATTCTCCGCTGATGCCTTGGGTCATTTGTGTAGGGTTGTTCAAGGTGCATCGATCTTCAGGACTATCATGTCTAGTCATCTTTATAATTGTAGCTTGATGTTGTTGCATTTCGCTTTGACTAGATGCAGTCCGAATGCAACATATACATGTTTTTGTGGTGTGACCTTTTTTCCCTTGTTGGCTAGATTGGCCCATTGAGGTTCTAGGGTCTCTGGTTGTCTTTGTTCGTGTATGGGTTTTTTGTTGTTGTTTTGCAAGTGAGAATCTATGCTTGTGCAGAGCCACTACTACACTAAGATCCAATTTGGAGGACCTGTCGGTCCCCCCAGCTCGCAGGGCCGTTATGCTAAATACCATGCTCGATTTGAAGGACCATTCGTAGCCAAGTTTTGAACTACCTCTCACGTAGCCAACGTGACATCTCTCTCTACGAGTGTAGTGAGCTTACCTCCCTGCCCGATCGAGTTGCCTCCTCTCCCTAGCACTCCAATAGCTCCATGATCCAAGTTCAAGCTTTAAGCAAGCTCGATCCTCAAGCTCCACGCTCCAAGCTCCATTGCTGCGAGCAAGACAAGAGAAGAGAGAAGAGAAGAAGACATGAGAAGATGGAGAGCTTCTCCACCATGGTCTCTCACCCTCACACACTCACTCTCTCAAACACAAGCTCAAGCAAGCAAGAACAAGAAGAAGAAAAAGAAGAGGAGGAGAGCTACTTTTGGTCACACACAAGAATGAGCTTATCATTCACTTTTCAACTTTGTATACAAAACCCTAAATCCCTTTTGGGTGGTCATCCTCTTATCCCCTTTTTTACATGGTTGGCCGTGGCCTAGGCCCCTTTTTTTCCATTGTCCTCCTATCTTCCTAACTTCCTTCCTACAGCCCATCTACCTTTACAATTTGCATAGGTAAGAGCCTAGCTCTCTTAAAATAAATCATGGTGCACCTTTGCACTCTTTTACAAAAATATTGACTTGTGCTTCTTCTTGTGCGCCTTTCTCCTTGATTTAGGACTTTTCTGCACTTCTTGTATTTCCAAATTCTTCTTGGCGCACCTTTGTCTTCCTTTTTACTTTTGCCTTGGCCTTGTCTTCTGCTTTAGATTTTTCAAACTTTCCACATTGTTCGCTTGAGGGTTAACATCGTCCTATGACAGGGTGGTCCCAGAGAACTGGGAGGCTTCTCAACATTCAAACCATGATGACGTATTGACTGTACTTAATGTAGGAAAGAACACTGGCTCATATCGTTTTAGGGGATCGAAATGGCACTTTACCCTATGGGTAGAGAGGTCGAGTGATGCAGTCGATCCTAGTAGGGTTCGTGAATACGCTTCGTTGCAAAGTAGACTCAGGATTCATTATTGGACAAACCATGTGATATTCCATGGGAGTGCCAGGCAGCGTCTTTAAGATCAGACTCCCGATGGACTGCTAAAACGTGTCAAGCACCAGACACGTTACAGTTATCAAAAGGACAAGGAGAGAAAAGCTATCATGGCAACCTTAAAGAAGAAAAAAGAAACAAAAAGAAAACTATTTGGAATACATACAAACTTTCGAGAGACTTGGCCACTCTAAAGGAGAAAGAAATGACTAACAAGAATTGTGAGAAAGCTTGGAAGGAGTATAACATCAAGAAGTAAAATATGATTCAACTAGAGGAGTACATGACTCCCTTGAAATCAAAAGCTCATATAGAAGGCTAAAGCCAAGTAGAGTGAGTAGTTCCAACTAATAGAGCAAATAAAGAAAAGCAAATCATGGAGCAAGAGAACTAAAGAAGAAGATAATTAAAAGAGAAACTTCAAAAAGTCACATAAGCCCAAGTCTAATTCAAAGGGGAAGTGGCTTGGCTGACAAAGAAAAATCAAGAGTTTAAATGGGCCAAGGCATAGAAAAAAGGGGTAGAATAGACACCTAGAGCTATATACAGGTTATGAATAACTTGGCAAAAGTAGCATACAAAAGAGATTTAGCTAAGAAAAGAGTGAGGATAATAAAACTTATGCAAATACAACAAAAGAGTTTCACCCAAACCTTAATTGATGCCACCAATCTAGCTAAAGATGATCCCATTAACAAGCTCAAAAAAATCTTCACCTTGCAAGTGAAGCCATCAAAACTCATATTGGGGAAATTCTTATGTGAGAAATGTATTAAGTTTGCAAAAGAGTGTCTAGCAACTTAAGGATGAGGATTACTTATATAAGATCATGATGAAAATGGGATTCATTAGTCAAGAAGAGTCACCATTTTCCCTCCAAGAATAGATATTGGTAATGGGGAGGTGATGAGAGCATTAGAATTGTTCCTTGAAGAGACCCCTTAAAGAGGATTGAATTGTTGTGAAAGGTTTGGAAGACGAACCCTCTTCACCATGTTCAAGAGCTAGTCCTAGGGTAGAGGAGAAGAAAGAATATTGAAGACATCAAGAGGAAGTTTTTAGCCTCTCCCCAACATGTGCATGATATTCCTCTCTACAGTGACAAAGTGTCTATAGTCACAAATTGGGAGAGAGGTCTTGGTGTTGGAGGCAAGCTGCCTCAAACAGAGCCTATGGTTTGCCTTTAACCTCCCAAAGAATTTCAGAATAGTCCTCCCACTAGATGTTATTGAACATATCATAGAAATAGCTATAACACTAGGAAAGAAGTGGCTTGATTTGAACCTACAAGATTCAAGGTCACTAATAAATGAAAAGGAAGGATATTGGGATAATAAGGTATTTGAAGTGTCCAAAATAGTGTACAAATGATAGCTTAAGTGGTGAAAGAACATATCAGATACCAACCATGAGCCTTGGTTTACTTTTGGCAATGCTACTACATTAAAAAGAAGATATCCCACTTGCCTCCCTTTTTGTCGAAGATAGAGTGGATTACAATCCAAAGCAGCATGGTAGATTTGATTTTTCCCTCACCTTTAATGTTAATGCCCTATAAGAGCTTTATGACCAAGTTAGTAATTTCCCAAACCTAGCCTTCTTCGCCACCTATAATTATCTAAGATTGCTTATCAACCTACTCAACTAGAGGTAAGCACAAAAAAATCCCTTATTCTCTTATGTGAGTGAAGGCATTGATAAGTCCACAATAGTCAAGGTGATTCTTTGTGCCACGATCTTGCCACAAATTATCTTAACTTGCTAGAGGGTGTGAATGAGAGTCAATTCAAAACTTGTAAGTACCCATTCTTTCCCAATACTCTATTGCCAACAACTTGTCCATGAAGAGTTACCTCATGAGTAGAGCTTGCAAAGGAACAATATCCTTGGGGGTAAAGGCACCTGTGTTTATGCTACCTTGTATTTACTTCACACACTATGACCACACACTTGTACACTATAGGTGGTGGATGCCCCATCCCTATTACTTTATGTTTTATTCTTTTAGTGACTATTGAATAAGGGAAAACTGGTCACATATTGTGACTGTTAGAGTTCCCACATACAATGTTTGTCTCTCTTACTCTCTTTCTCCATCCACCATAGCTCTTGCTTTGCCCTTGCTTTCGCTTGTGTGTTTCTACTGCTTAAGCTCTATCTTTCAACTAGTATAAGAGCCAAACATTCAAGGAGCTTCTTCATCTTCTACTTCAACATGTATTCAAAACTTGAACTCAAGGGTTCATGGAAACCATTGTTTCTTCCTCTCGAGGTATGCATCAAGTCTTTCCTTGTGTTACACGTTGCTTTGAGAAGATTGCAAAAGCGAAAGTGCCGACTACTATTTTTTGGTGGATATTATTTTTGTGGAGCTTCAATGCCTTATTTTTTGGGAACTTGGATTTTATTTGTACTTTATGGACATCACTACATTATCGTGGATGTATTACTTTGTGAGAGTTAGGGCTCACTCCCTTGCACAATGTATTCACCACCCGCAATTGTATTTGTCACACCCGTAAGGATTGCGTGGGTTTCACACATGTATTTGTCATTAGAATATTTTTGGCTTGGTCTAATTAGACTAAGGTAGTTGAAGCATACAATGATGATTGATTGGCCTATAGCCCAAAAAGTGAGTAGGATGCCCAAGGGAGGATGCAAACCCCAAACGCAAAAGGGGCGGAAACCCTAAATGCAAAAGAGGCACAAGTCCTAAATGCAAAAGGGGTGCAAACCCTAACCCTAATCCTAATCCTTGGTCTATATAAGGGTGGTATCTCTCAATTGTATTCTCCCTTTTGGCACATCCATGCGGCAGAAGCTCTATCAATATGACTACTCAAGCATTCTATTCAATCTTTCTAGTCTATCATCTTGCTTCCATTGTGTTGAGAGTGACTGAGAGAGAGAGAGAGTGAGAGGTGTGTTGAGCAAAGGACTTAGGGAAGGTGAAGCTCTTTGCCATCATCTTACTTTTCTTGTCTTCTCTACTAGCTCTTTGACTCTTTTGGGGTGTGCTTGGTATTGGATGCAAAGGAGTTATGGCACTGAATCGTTTTGATCATGGTAATGGAACCATCTTCAAGCCTTTGAATCATCAAACACAAGAAGATAAATTATGTGAGTTCACTACAACTTGAGCTAGTCTTGTGTTCTTGCTTTCTTGGGTTGGAGAGGAGGATGCTTGGTTAGTTAGAATGGAGTGTCGAGAGACAAGGTGAGAGATTGTTGCCGAAGTGAGTTGCAGCTTCTTCTGAAACAATAGAAGTTCATTCAAGGTCCCGATTGTTGGTGTGTTTGGCTCAACATTTTGGTTCCGTTGTCGTAATCTAGGATAGTGCAACTGCCGAGGTTCTCACACTCCTATCGTGTGGTGGAATAGGAGGCTTGTGCATGGGCATGGATGAGATCGATGGGGCTCCAATCGTCTATGTTTGTGGCTAGCATTTTGAAAACCATGTGGCTAGGCTAGGAAGGCCAAATTGGAAGGAACCAGTTCATTGAATTGAGATTGTGAAGATAGGCATTGTTAGGGTAGGAAAAAATACAAAATACAAGATTTTAAAAAAAACACAAAAAAAATAAAAACTCAAATCTCAAACATAAAACACAAACTTATTTCTTGTGTGGCAAGGTTGCGCATATACTATTAATTTTTGTGTCTTCTTGGGAAAGCTTGCAGTTTGTCTAATGGTGGAAGAAGTATTAGAAGAAGGTACAAAAGAACGGTGAAGGAAGATGAGATAGGAGAAGAAGAAGAAGAAGAAGAAGAAGAAGAGATAGAGGTACCATTACTTCGATCATACATTCTACCCACTTGCCCCTCCACAAACCTGGTATACCCCCTATATCCACACATACACCCAAACTAGCACACCCAACTTTCCATACCTAACCCACACTAGAACTCACGCACCCCCTTTCCATACCTATTTACATATATTCACATTAACTACCACACCCCCTACACCACACATAACACCCACTCCCAAACATGCCTCATTCTCTCACTCTCACACATACATCAACTTCTTTCGCTCCCACACATTATCTTCTTTCACTCCCACATACGATCTCCATACTCACTCCCACACATCCCCAACATCAAACTCTCACTCCTCCACATACTCAAACCCTAAAACTCACACTCACTCCCACACATTCATCACATCCTCTCACTCGCACCACTCATTTGCACCACCTCACTTGTAAGCGTGCACTTTTAATTAACACACACCCAACACTCCATCATCCCTCACTCACTCTTACCTACCTCACTCATACTCTCACTCTCTCATCCCTACCCACTCATCCCTCACTCACACACTCATTCTCTCATACTCATCCCTCACTCATACCCACTCACACTCATTCTCTTAGACCTCATCTCTCATCACTCATACCCGCTCACTCATCCTCATTCATAGTACTCACTCACACACTCGCTTATATCCACACTCACTCATATCCATAACACTCACATCTCACTTATCCTTCACTCACACTCAGACCTCACTTATCCCTCACTCATACTCACACACTCACACTAACCAATCACTCACACACTCACTCGCACTCCCACTTTTACACACGCACTATGCCTCAAGGCTCACTTATACTTGTGTTACTCACATTCTAAATTTGAATCTCTTGCTTTACATATTTGCATCAAAGTGCCATCCTTATTTGCCATATTGTTAGCATGACATGGTTGTGATACTTTGAGGAATTGCTTGCACCCATCCACATTGCATTGGAAAGGAAGAAAGCTTGATTTTGCACACCTCACTCTTGCAAGTTTTTGAATCAAAGTGTTGCAAAGTGCCTTGATAACTTGTACATTTTGCAACTCATAGATTTTCTTTTCTTGTTAGCTTATTTAGTGTATGATTGCTGGGCTTTCGCAATCGTGCCTTTGACTTCAGCAAAAATAGTAGCATGCATATTGGCAATATCATCAGCAGCTTTAACTTTGTTTGACAATGATGTAACATGTGTAGGCAATCTATGCCCATAAATGATTTCAAAAGGCGGTTTTCATGTAGTTATATGTGGTGTATTATTATATACAAACTGAAGTAAATGCAAGTGTGTATCCCATGCTTGTGGTTTTGAAATTGTGTATGCACTCAAAAGATCTAAAATTGTACTGTTAGTAGATTATGTTTGCCTATTTGTTTCAGGATGAAATGCAGATGAGAAATCAATCTTTGTACCTAAATTAACAAACAAAGTAGTCCAAAAATTATTGCAAAATCTAGAATCACGGTCAGAAATAATAGCTTTTGGCAAACCATGGTTAGTGAAAACAATCTTAAAAAACAATTGTGCAGCTTGAGATGCAGTTAATGTTTTCTTACATGGAATGAAATATGCTTGTTTGCTAAATCGATCTACAATAGTTGAAATCATGTCATGGTTAGCTTGGGTGTTAGGCAAACTAGTTATAAAATCCATTGAAATATGTTCCCATGGTTGTTTAGGAATTGGTAAAGGCATTAACAAACCATATTGCTTACTGTGGTGTCACTTAACTCATTGGCAATTTAAGCACTCAGATACAAAGTTAGAAACATCAGATTCCATCTATGGCCAGTAAAAAACTTCAACCAATGTACGTAAAGTAGAAATAATACCTCTATGGCCTTGATATGGGGAACAATGAATTTTGTGCAACACAAATGATCTAAATGGAACAGTTACACACAACCTTTTCTCATAAAACATAAATTCGTCAGAATAAGACAATGAATCTATTGGAATCCAGTTATTTGCAACTAATTTATTCCAATCAGCTTGAAAACTGGGGACTTGATCATAGGTATCTTTCATAGGGATAAGGGAATCAAAAGATGTAACAGAGATATTATGGATAGTTGGTCTTCTACTCAAGGCATCGACAACAACATTCTCTTTTTCGGGTTGATATTGGATAAGTGGATGAAAACTTTGAATAAAAGCAGCCCATTTAATATGACGGTCAGAAATTTGTGGCTAACTAAGGAGATATTTGATACTTTGTTGGCCAGTTTTGATCATGAATTCAAATCCCATTAAATAGTGTTTCCATTGACGTAAAGCTTGTACTACAGCTAGCAATTCCTTATCATAGCTAGAATACTTGAGTTCAAAGGGTTTAAGTTTGCAGCTAGAGTAGGCTATGGGATGTGAATCTTACATAAGGACAGCTCCTATTCCAGATCCACTAGCATCAGTGTGACTACTAGGAAGAATGGTCTATTAAAGTCTGATAATTGCAATACAGGAGCATGTGTTAAGACATGTTTCAATAAATCAAAAGACTTTTGTTGATTTTCAGACCAGTGATACACAATACCTTTCTTTAATAATTTTGTCAAAGGCAATGCAAGCAATGAAAAATTTCTCACAAATTTTCTATAAAATCTAGCAAGACCTAAGAAAGAACGCAATTCATGCACATTTTTAGGTATCGACCAATTCAAATTTGCTTCTATCTTTTTAGGATCAAATTTAATACCGTCAGATGAAACAATATGTCCTAAGTATTCGATGTGGGTTTGGGAAAATTCACTCTTTTCAGGATTAGCATATAATTGATTCTCTTTTAGGGCATGATAATCAATGCACATCCTATAGGTGTTATTTTTCTTTTTAACTAATAGGACATGTACACCAAAAGGAGAACTATTGGACCTAATGAGTCCTTGGATTAACAATTCTTCAACTTGAGTTTGAATTTCTTTTTGTTCAATTTGATTATGTTGATAAGGTGCTTTGCATGGTGGTTGAGAACTTGGAATTAAGTCTATTTTATGATCTCAGGATGTGCAGGTGGTAAGCCAGGTGGTAAGTCAACAACAAAATAATCTTTAAATTGTGAAAGAAATTGTGCATGCCTAGGATGTATCTGATTTTCCTTAGCTTCAATTTCATTCACCCATACTAAATAGAATTTGCTATCTTTTCTTAATGCACGTTTAGCCTGTGTGTGACTAACCAATGGAAATTTATCTAAAGTGTGCATACCGTGTAATGTGATTTGTTTCCCATTAGAATAAATCTTCATTGAATGTGTGGAATAAACGATATCAGGATTATATTTATGACGATAAGGCATTCCTAAGATAATGTCAATAGATTGCAAAGGCACAACTAAGAAATTTATGCACTCAACATAATCACCAATTTTAATTTCTAAGTCATTAACTTCTTATGTACCATTGTATCTAGCACCTAATAATGTAGCCTTGATGCGATAATGAGTTGAAACAGTATGTAAATTCAGTTCTTTGACCAATTTTGCAGAAATAAAATCGTGTGTGCTCCCATCATCATGTAAAACAATCTTTTCTTTACCATGCACAAGACATTTCATCGTTAGTAAAGAATGAGGATTTCGCATATCTGGTAAAGTATATGAAGTAGTACTAATATTGTCATCATCTTCTGTGAAATCGGCCATTTCTTCATGGTCTTCATCTTCAATCACTCCCAAGTAGTTGATGTGAACAATTGGCTTTTTGGATTGACAATTCACTGCTAGATGTCCAAGTTGGTGGCACTTGTAGCAGACTATGGGTTTGGCTTTGGAAACATTATTGGTAATAGCGGGGAGTTTAGGTATGTTGCGATTTGGATGAAAAGATGGCTTAGGATTTGGATTTGTGTTTAGTGGTAAAGCAAGGGGTCGTGTCCAAGATTTACGAAAAGAAGATGGAACAAAGCAATTTTGATTGAATCTTCGAAAGTTAGAATTGAATTGCTTTGTACTGAAGTTGCCATTAGTTGGGTATTGTTGTGGTCACTTCTCTCGTCCTTGAATTTTGTCTTTAGCATCATGGGCCAAAGAAATCACATCCTCGAGAATCGTTGGCTTGAACATGTTCACCTTTGCATAAAAGTGACCAAGCAAACCAGACATAAACTTGCGCTTGTGGATTGCCTCAGGTAGATCTTCGAGCATTCGAAGTTGTAATAAGGCATTCCAGAAACGCTCAGTATATTGTGGAATAGGTTCTCGATCTCTTTGTTATAGAAGATCCCATTGTTTGATTGATTTTTTGTGGAATTGAGGTGGAAGAAAATTCTGTAAAAAATTCTTTTGGAGAGCCTCCCAAGTAGCAGGACAATCAATACTTTTGCGAACAACAGTCCACCATAATGATGCTCTATCCACTAAATGGTTAGTGACATACTTAAGTTTGTCTTTTTCAATATATTGTTCTTCATGGAAATAATCATCAAACTGATTGATAAAAGTGAGAACATTCTTTCCATCACGTAGCCCATTAAAAGTATGGAATTTGAAATTTCTTTTACTTATCTTGACTTCTTTCCTGATAGATTGTGCTTCAAGTGTCGCATCGATCGTACATTGTATAATATCTTCGGGTTGCGGTCTATCTTGTTCGATGGTAGATCATTGAAGAGTGGCCTGTTGAGCTTGCAAAGTTTGACGTGCTCTTTGTTCCTCTTGAAGCTGCATCATAATTAGGTTCAATTTTTGCTCCACCATTGGTTTCGGTAAATCACATTCGACCATAAAATCTTCCATATTTTGATCGGTCATCCTGCAAAATTTCAAACAACCTCACATACTCGAAATCTTGTTAGTGGGATGAGTGTAGCTCAAAGTTGGGTTTACAAGGCTTGCTTCTTTTTTTTAAAATGCTTTTTGTGATCTTTCTTCTTTTTGTGGGTACAAAAATTGAGTGGACAAAACACCTAGAAGAACTCTGCATAGTCTTTAAACAGTGTAGGTAGTATGATCTCTCACTAAACCCTTTGAAGTACTAGTTTTGGGGTAAAACACAGTTATATCTTAGGGACACTGTGTCGAGGAATGGAAGTGCCATGGACTTCTCAAAAGTCAAGGTGATTGTTGATCTTCCACCTTCGACCAATTATAAGGGATTTCAATGCTTCCTAGGCCATATTGGATATTGGCAATGCATTTTAAGCTATGCCCTAATTGCTAGAGTATTATACAAACTACTGATTGGATTTGAATGGATAGAGGAGTGCCAACAAGCCTATGAATGGCCTAAAGAGGCTCTAACATCAACACTTATCCTAGAAGCCCCATATTGGAACATTATCTTCCATGTGCATATTGATGCACCAAAATTTGCAGTGGGAGTAGTGTTATGACAACCTAGCAAAACATAACATGGATTTCAACATGATTGAGATAGCTTGTCTTAAAGATTCAACCATACCAAATGATTATAGGACAACTTCATCGGTTAGGGCAGGAAGGATTGTTAAGATAGTGTGTCTATGAGAAGAAAATGCATGATGTGCTCACTGAAGCACATGGTGGAATTGTAGGAGCACACTTCAATGGGGATACCATTGCATGAAAGGTCTTGCAGTCCCAATTGTAGTGGCCGAAACTATTATGTGGTGCTGCTAAGTTTGTTAAATGATGGGATGAGTGCCATTGCACCAAAGTTCCCATACATAAGGACAAGATAGAGTTGACACCAATGATAGCATGCCAACCATTTGAAAAGTGGGGCCTCAACTTCATTAGACCCGTCAATCTTGCTTCTCAATACTCACAACCAAAATACATCATAGTAGCCATAGACCATCTCACGAAATGGATAGAGGCTAGGGCAATAAGGAAAAATGATTCAAGTACCACTGCCAAGTTCCTTTGGGAGTAGGTCATCTCCAAGTTGGCTACCCCATTGAGTTGGTTAGCAACCAAGGCACTCATTTCATCAAAAAGTAATCAAGCACATGTTGTCCACCTTCTTGGTCATCCATAGAAAGTTATCATCATACTATCCCCAAGCCAATGGTCACGTGGAAGCTACAAACAAAATCTTGGTCAATGTGCTGACAAAAACTATCTCTACTTGGCAAAGAGATTGGAACAATAAGCTAATGGTAGCCGTGTGGGCATATTGCATGGCCTACAAAATAACTACTAAACAAATGCCATTTGAGCTAACCTATGGAATGGAAGCGATCTTGCCGATCGAGTTCTTTGTTCTAAGCTTGCGGGTAGCTGTTCAAGAGAGATGGAAAGGGTAGGAGGCATGGATTTAATGTTTAAATGAATTGTAAAGACTATCCAAAACTTGGCCTATTGCCACACATGAGATTTTTAAAAAGGTACAAAGGAAGGCCTAGTTTGACAAGCATATCAAATGATGCAATTTTGAAAAAAGTGACTTGGTGTTGCTATATTTGATAAAGGGCCATAAGCAAAAAATAAAGTTTCATGAAATAGGGCCATTTAGGGTCTATCAAATCAGTAGAACTAGCAATGTGGAGCTTGAAACACTAGATGGGGAGAGGATTGGCTTTTTCAATGGAAGTTGCACTAAGATATACTACCCGCTTGTTCACCCACTGCAGAGCCCCCTATGCTACTACCACCTATCAACATACAAGCTATGTCAATCACTAAAATTGACTTGGAATATGAGGAACCTATTGTACGAGCTTATCTATGGCTACATGTTACAACTACATGGGACCACGTTCATGATGCATTAATTGATGAGGGAGCCACCAACAACATACTCACATATCAGGATTGTTCTAATCGGCCAGCAGTTAATCTCAACTAATGCGAAAATTAACCCGTATGGGAAAAAGCCATACTCCTTGCTAGGAAAGTGCACGATCATGATTATCATTGAGATCGAAAGCCTTCCTATTATCTTTTATGTGCTTCCAATGTATTCATCTCGCTCTTGCCAATGTTAGGATTGTAAAAACTACATAACAAAGTGGACAAAATCTGAGCAAGGAGTAGAGAACACATAACAAATATGAGAAGGACTGAGGCTACTTTAATTTCAAATGAACTGATACAAAGATGGCTCTGTCCACCTATATGCTTGCACTGTAAAGCTTAGATGACAATCCAAGTGAAGAGCTTAGGGTAGCTAAAGAACTCTAACTAGGTGAAAGATAGATTTTTGATGGATTTAGAGGGGTCTTCCTTTTATATCCCAGGAAGGTAGTGTGGTTGGAAAGTCCAACTATATTATGAACCTTCCCTAGTTGGATAGGGAATATTCAAGGCAATATTTTCTTTACCATCAGGCTGGGGGTGCTATCCCTAGTCCCCATCAGGGGGCCGTTACCCCTGTAAGACCTCGTAGCTAGGGGCCACTGTTGCAAACTGCAAACTCCAGCCTCCTAATAACTCCCACACCCCTACAACTCGATGCATTGTGCCTCCAGTTGCTACTAGCATAACTACTCTATCTAACCCAAATGCTAGATCCACAAATATCATATTTTTGCTATCCAGTCACATAGGCCTCATCTAATATACAAGTCAAGACCCACCCAATATTTGTGCTCACACATGGCTTCTCCTCGTAATGGGGCCTTACAACTTTGAGCACCATGGGTCATTGGTGGCACCTTACGAGGGTGGGGCACTGAGCATATCTAACATCCCCCCCTTAATGTCCACCCACAAGTGAACTATATTCTCGGCCCAAAGCCGAGTCTTTGAAGATAAATTCTTCGTAAGAGCTTTGGTGAAGATATCTGCTCTATTATCCTCTGATGGACAATAGATGAGCTCTATTATCCCATCCTCAATCAAGTCATGCACATAATAATACTAGATCTCAATGTATTTGGTGCATGCATGAAAAACTAGATTTTTGACAATGGTGATGCAACTCTGATTAATCAAATCTTAGCACTATTGGATCTTCATCCTGTACTCCCATATGCCATAGGATCCTCCTTAACCATACTGCTTCATATGCAGCAAAGCAAACTGCCTTATACTCCTCTTTGATAGAAGACAATGCCACAGTTGGTTGCTTCTTACTAATCCAAGAGAAAATTCCTAAAGCTAAAGATAAAAAATATCCAAAAAATAATTTCTTGGAATCGCTATTATTTTTCCTATTTGAGTCACAGTTTTCCATAAGAGCACTTCTAGAACTATATGCCATACCATAGTCAAGAGTTCCCTTCAAGTATCTGAGCACCCACATCCTAGCCTTCCAGTGACTTTCTTGGGGTTTATTTGGGAACATACTCAAAACCCCAATAGCAAAACTGATATCTAGCCTAGTATTACACAAGTCGATGAGGTTGCCAACCAACCTCTTGGACCTCCCAATGTATGCTAGTGATGATGTATCTTCAATAGATAACTTCACATTGAACTCCATAGATATAGCTATCTCCTTACACTCGGTCATTCCAAATGCTCTTAAGATCTCCCATGCATACTTACTTTGAGAGATGAATATTTTTCTAGGACTTCAATCCCCAAACAATAGTGCAACAAGCCTAAGTTTATAATTTCAAACTTAGAGCTCAAAGCCTTTCGAGTTTATATTTTCATAATCACCCATAATAAGAAGGTTGTCCACATATATTGCAATCACTATAGACTTTTCACTATCCCTGTAAACGTACAAGTTAGCATACGTGGCACATCTTTTGAAATTCAAGGTTAAAAAGAATTTATCTATTCGCTAGTACCATGCTTGAGGGACTTGTTTCAACCCATACAATGCCTTTTTCAGTTTACAAACTTTGTTCTTAGAATGGGGACCCTCAAAACTTGGTGGCTAAGACACATACACCTCCTCCTTGAGGTCACCATTCAAGAATGCTAACTTGATATCCATTTGGTAAATTGGCTACTTCTTATGTGCAACCTGCAAGTATTGTGTGACTAGTGGTCATTCTAGTAGTGGAGCAAATGATTCTTGAAAATCAAATCATTCAACCTATGAAAATCCATGTGCAACTAATCTGGCTTTGTACTTTTCTAAGCTACCATAAGCCTTGTACTTTACCTTCCAGACCCACTTGGTGCCAATAATCTTCCCTTTTGCTAGCCATCCATTAGCTCCCAATTGTCATTTTAATGATGTTGTCATACTTAGCTTGCATAGCTAGTTGCTATGCTGGATCAGCATTCCAAGTAAATGTCTTCTTTACTTCTCTCATAATCTTAGCCATCAAGGCCATATTAACTATGTGAGGAGAAGCCTTTCTTTTCTTCTCTATTCTCAATTATATCCTTGGTCCATTTGCCTTTTTCTCAATTGTGGTAGGCATAGGATTGCTGCAATCATAGAGCTGCTTCACCCATCCCAACAATGGCTTTTTTGGTGGTATGTTTACAGGTTAGTGAACTTTTTCCTCATCATCCAAAGATGATGCTTCCTCCTCCTTGAGAATGGGGACAGCTCTTGGGCTAGCTTCATAGTGGACTACTTCTTTGCTTGATGATAAAGTGGAAGAACTTCTATTCTCCTCCTCCACTATATGTGGTTGCTCCTTGAACACCACATCATGGCTCGCTATGATCTTCTTTGCCTCTTGGTCATACAACCCAAGAAAATACATTTTGTGCTTTTTGGATTTAACTTGTTTCTCTTATCCTTTGGAACATGTGTGTAACGTTCACATCCAAAAGCTCTAAAATGTGAGATAGATGGTTTCTTACCAGAATAGGCCTCATGAAAAGTTTTTCCCTTAAGAGCCTTTGTGTAAGTCCAATTGAGAATGTAGAATGCAGTATTAATAGCTTCTCCCCAAAACTAGTTAGGCAATCCCTTGCCCTTAAGCATGCACCTTGTCATTTCCACAATGATGCAATTTTAGCGTTCAACAACGCCATTATGCTGAGGTGTATGAGGCATCGTCAATTGACGCTTAATCCTTTTGCTCTTGCAAAAGTCTTCAAACTCCTTTGAGTTGAACTCACCACCACCATTTGTTCTAAACTTCTTTACACTTTGCCCTATTTCATCCTCAACAAGTTTAAGCCATTCTTTAAACTTACCAAAAGCTTGAGTCTTATGATGAAGGAAGTGCACCGACATCTTCCTACTGTAGTTGTCAATGATCTCAACATAAAATAAGAAGATCCTCCCAAAGCTTTTGTAGGCATTTTACTGCACAAGTCAACATGCACCAACTATAGAGGAGCCTTCGCTATGTTCTTTCTTTCTTGTGAAGATGCCTTTCTCTATTTCTTACCCATCATACAAGCTTCGCATGGTTCCTTCATTTCATTTAATATAGGTAGGTGAGCAACCATACCTTGCTTATGTATCTCCTTCAATAATGCAAAACCAATGTGACCAAATCTTTCATGCTAAAGTTTACTTGTGCCCATACTAGTAGTAGCTATAAGAGCACTTAACTTATAAAGATTGTTTCTCCTTTCTCCTTAGCTCATACAAGTTATTCCTGCTTTCTCCCTTGCTGACAACTTTGCCAGCATTGTCAATAATTTTTGTATCTATCTTAGTGAACCTCACCTCATGGGTAAGATAAGTTATAGAAGCAACTGATAGCATATTTCTCTTAATCTTTGGAACATTCAACACATTTGAAAGATTCTTGAGTTCACCATTTGCAATAACAAAGGAAATAGTACATGTGCCCTTAGCAATGTATTTTGCATCATTCCCCAATCATCACAATGATGGATTCTTACAAGGGCACCATAGAACTATATAGACTTTCCTTGTTGGTCATAATGTGATGGTTTAGCCCTTGAAATCCAACATGGGGCACTCCCATGACCCCATCCAGGCTCTCGGAGAGCACTAGACATGTCGTGCTACATCATGATGTCACCAACTCAACAGGACACACCACAAAAAAGAGAACTCAAACATAACACATGAGTTTGCAAACTCGTCCATCTTGAGGACTAGAGCTCATATTCATAGCAATAGAGTATGTATTTCGTAAGCTGAAGGCATAGCCCAGGGGCCATGTCACGGGTGAGGATGGAGCTATCAACGTGCATCACACATGATTCGACACCACGAGATGAGGGAGCTATGGAGGCACCACTATCCAATACCCATGAGTCAATGTTAGATATTTTTTGCATCGAGGAACACACCTCCTCAATGGTCACCATGAATAACTCTAGTTTTGCTTCAACCGTATTGGTTGTCTCCTTCCCTTTAGTCTTCACAATGCCATTCTTTTCATATCATGCCTTCTTGATACAATAATCTACAATTGCATGTCCTTTCTTCTTGCAATAGAAGTACTCTCCTTGAAACTTTTTCTTACCACCCTCCTTCTTTTTGTCACCGTTGGTAGAGGGACCACCTTTGCCTTTCTCATTGGCAAAGAATGCAACATCTCCATTGTTGCTACCTTCTCAAGCTTTAAGCCTCAACTCCTCCTCCATTAGTAGTGCACAAAATTCCTCAAACATCAAAGTTTGGGGTCTTACTTGAGTGTTTAGAATAATTGCCAATCCATCAAACTTTGGTGGACAAATCCAATGACACCTTTGAGCTAGCTCCTCACTAGTCTTTTATATCCCAACGCCAACCATTTGGTCATTCAAATTCTTGATCTAAGTGATGAATGCTTCAAATGTCTCTCCTTCAACAAACTTCTCTATTGCTAGTTGATTCTCCAAGTTCTAGATCCTTGTTTGATTTTGCATTTTGTACCAACTCCTCAGTACATTCCATGCCTCTGATGCCTTGGTTGTGTGTTGAATCAAGGTCAAAACAATATTAGAACAACTTGTAGCTGAGGCACATAGTACATCTATGTTCCTTCGTTTCCAAGCTCATAGAAGATTAGCATTTGGAGGAATCATAACACTTGATTTGATGGGTTGAGGGTGGATTGTGGTTGTGGTTCAATCCCCAACACCGTCTCCAAAAGCTCATAAGAATCAAGGATAGTTGTGATTTTAAACTTTCACAAAGTATAATTTGTACCATCTAACTTGCCTTCGCTGAAGGTTGGTGGATGAATCCTTAGTGTTTGAATTGCTAGTATAGTAGCAGTACCATCTAATGCGCTAGCATCGCTACTTGATGCAGTAGACAACATTTCTCATCTTTGATGTTGAAGTCCTTGCCTCATGCATACTCTTCATGCCTCAAAGCCCCCTAGTCTCTAATACCATGTAAAAATTACATAGCACAACCAAAAAAATCTAAGCAAGGAGTAGAGAACACTCAAATACGAGAAGAATAGAGATTGCATTAAATTCAAATGAACTGATACAAAGATGGCTCTATCCACCCATGGGCTTCCACTGTGAAGCTTAGATGGCGATCCAGATAGATGATAAGCAAAGAGCTTAGGATAGTTAGAAGAACTCTAACTGGGTGAAAGATAGATTTTTGATGGCTTTAGAAGGGTCTTCCTTTTATATTTCGGAAAGGTAGTCTTGTCAGCAAGTCCGACCCTATTATGAATCTTCCATAGTCGGCCAAGGAATATTCTCTTTACCATCAAGGCGGGGGCACTACCCTTAGACTCTCATCAGGGGGGCCGCTGGTCCCCCCCCCTCCTGAGTCCCCCCCAGTTAGGGGCCACTTCTGTGGCTCTTGAACCCCAAAATAGGGGCCCCTGATAACTCCCACACCTCGCAACTTGATGCATTGTGCCTCGAGCTGCTACTATCATAACTACTCTATCTAACCTAAAGGCTAGATCCACAAAGATCACATTTTTGCCATCCAATCACATAGACCTCATCTAACATACAAGTCAAGACCCACCCAATGTCTGTGCTCACACATGCTTTCTTCTCATAATGGGGGCCTTACAACTTTAAGCACCATGGATCATTGGTGGCACCTTACAAGGTGGGGCATTGAGTATATCTAACAAGGATAATAATGGATTTTAGTAAGGGCTCCTAGGCCTCAACCAAGACCTTTACCGCCATTGAGTTTTTCATCTATTCTCCAATTCTAGTGAAGGGGGTAAATATATACTGCATGAATTAAATAAGCTCAAACAGCCAAATGGAGGCGTGTAAGTGAGCTAACCACTAGTCAACACATCCACACACAATCAAACATTGACATAGGCTATGGAACTATGATCTCTAGGCCACCTAAGCCTCGCACACACTCTTGGAAAAAACAACATAGAAGGTGGAACTATGGTTAAAGGACACCTATAAGGCCGCGTTGGGTTCCCAAGACGTTATTGCATGCCTAAAGATGCTATAAGGGTAACTAATGGCTATGACTGCCAAAGCGCCCCATCATGAACACGATCGCAACTTCCACTCCTCCATCTACCAAAAAAATACTAGTGATCCTATTGTTATTGAACTGAACTTTATGCTTCCCTATGGCAACTAGCAAGGGACCAAGATCCCACAACCAAAGCTAGAATGGAATCCACACCACCCACCACTGCCATCTCCTCACAAGTGGAGGCCTAATCATCCAAAGGCTATAACCCTCCCATACACATCCACACAAAGCTACACCACCGGACTCCAACTGGCAAAATTTTAGAGACAACTATGTCTTCATCCCCAAAAATCGTGCCAAACACCACCATCCCCAATTCACCTACAACAACCACAACATCTCTAAACGTACCAACATTGGATGACAAACAAGCAAATCCTCCAGCAAGGTCAAGTAAAGGTACATCATTGGTAAGTGATGTGAAACCCAAACTACCTATTGAGTTATTGTCCTCTTACCTCAAACCTTCCATTATAGATCAATGACTATGATCCCACTTACACTTCACCCATTTTTTTCCATGTGCTAGCCATCACCTGTAACACTCCTTTGGAAGATCATGTGCTGCTACATCCATACTTAAATAGAGTCCTATGTGAGGAGGAACTACACATTGCCAGCTGCCTAAGCATGGGTGATTTCCTCACAAATTGGCTCACTTATGTCACACATGTTGGCATTAAACCAAGTGATATGGACCATTATGCTACCATGGAATACAATCTGAATTTCTATGATTGACTTTTGTAGAAAGGTCCAAAATATTCTCATTAGTGTACATACCATGTGTCTCTCCTCCCTTCACTTGTACAAACTTCATTTTCTTCTAATTTTTCTTTTTTGTTCATTTATTTTTGTTAGTCTATAATAACTTGATTCATTCAATGTTCCACCAACCTACCATCCTCGCCCTTGCAAGGTAGGAAGCATTGCTAATTCTCGTGGGAGGGGAGGGAAATGCAGTCATTTTAGATTTAGTCATTCCATAACTCTATTGAAAATTCTTAAATTCTGACAAGCAAAAGATGTAAGGTTATGTATAATAGTTCAAATCTCTCTTAACCACAAATTTTCCCATTTCTTACATGCATACCAAAAATGGCCGGAGTCGGCAAAAAGGTGGTTCATGAGAGACATGGAAAGCCCCAAGTCCTTTTCACAAATGTAGAATAGGAAAAGTATAATATGAATGTAGACATCCTGCAAAACAGAGACTTGAGGTACACGCAGACACAAAATCTCAGACAAGTGGTGGACGATGAACAAATGGCAAAGGAATTGGTGGAATTGTGCTCCCTAACAAAGTGTGTGTAAAAATTTGGAGCCATGGCCAACCACTTGAAGTGCAATGAGTCCCTTACAAATTATGATGGATAAAAGAAAATAGGGATCATCATGGTACATACTGTTGAAGGGCTACAAAAGGTGAAGGTTCCACTTTCATAAAGTTTGGTGCACAGGGCCCTAGGATTGCCACAACATCCTTTCAAACCAAAGACAAAGAAAGATGTGGTGGCCCAATTCAATTTCACAAAGCAACAGATGGGCGATGATGGAATCAATTTCGAGGCTATACCAAACCCTGACCTGTAGCTACAATCCAAGTTCATCCTCCATATGTTGTTCCTAGGTGCTTCGCACAATGCTACCATGAATAGGATCCACCTCACCATGTTCGAGGATTTGGTGTGTCACTAAATTGATTGCTTATCACACATTCTCTATTTAATAAATTTATGTCAATAAATTAATGACACACTTTTCTTTAAGTGTTGATGATGATCTAGCATGGCCATGAGACCATTTAGAGACCAATATTCCTAGTGCATCACTCAATGGGGTGATGAAAGCACTATGACGAGGATATTTGGTACAAGCAGTACAAGTTATGAAGGGGGAAAGAAGTGTCTGCCAAGTGTAAGAGTGTACACAAGAACCAAGGAGTGAAGATGGATTGAGTTCTAAGAAGAGAAAGTGCATTAGCATTGTGTATATGGGACACTCGGGAATGTTTACTTGCGTGTAATGAGCATTGCATTCATTTGGGGTCATCCTCTCCCTTACAAGTCAAGGTTTTAAGGTCTTTCATTAAGAAAGACGAGAGATGTATTTCTCTCACTAAGAAAGATGAGAGACATGATCCTCTGGAATTGAGGAGAGAAGTGATTTTCTCTTTTTAAGGTCTAAAATGACACAAGATTTTGGTGAAATTCAATCTTAAGGTTGAGGCCCAAGGCAATGTAATGAATTCTCCTTATCTATGGCTCAAGGTTGTTGCATGACCACAAGTTAAGAGTACAGTTTAAAAAGCTGTTTTTCTTGAAATAGACATGGTGAATCCATTTTTAAAATATCTCATGATAGAAAGACGATCTCTAAAAATGGCCAATAGGGGTTATCGGAAACAACGAGATCTACAACTTTCGTGTTGGATGTTTTTCCATCCGAGCAACGCACAGAGAGATATCTTGAAATTGGTGCTGCATAGTAGGTCCTGGAACAGCCACATCTTGCATGAAGATCAACCTTTCCAATCTTGGCACTCAAGTCTCTCTCCAAGAAGAGAATCTCTTGAAAGCCTATAAAAGAGGAGGCTCTCCTTGGGTGTGGGGGAGGTGAAGGAGGCATCACTTTGCATGGAGAAGGAGAGAAGGTGTAAATGCTGCAGAAGCCCTGCTAAAATCAAGTTCCAAGAGGAGGAGAGAAGGTGCAAATGTTGCGGAAGCTCTGCTGAAATCAAGTTCCAAGAGGAGATCCCTACACATATTGTGTAGGAGAGAAGGTACAAGTGTTGCGGAAGCTCTGCTGAAATCAAGCTCCAAGAGGAGATCCCTAAACATATTGTGTAGGAGAGAAGGAGAGACTCAAGAAGGATCAAAAGGTGCCAACTTCCAAGTTGTGCAAATGTTAGCCAGTTGTATACCGTGCAAGGAACCGTGATCTTGTTCCCAATATCTACAAGTAAGAACTAGTTTATGGTAACAGAGGAGCTTGCTCCTTGTCAATAATATAACTCCACAAGGGGGGGGGGACCGGCCCATCTTCCAGTCCCTAGTGTGTTGTCAATCTCTCTATTTCTCTCTCTCTCTCTCTCTACATCTTTCCTTTCTCTCATATATTCTCTCTCTGTGCCAGCATAATATTCACTGTATATATTTTAAGTATATAAGAAAGTCGAGCATGTATCTCGGATCTTATAACATGGTGTTAGGAGACCTAAAGGATGTAGACATGAACGCTTATACAAGAAGTATCATCCATGCATCAACTATACTACTTAGTGAACTTGCGGGCTCTAAAGAAGTCACAATGGGAAGCCGTAAACTCTCTAGGGGAAAGGCCACTAGGAGATAGCTATGGTCACCTTTGGAGGAATACTAATGGCCATTATTAAAGAAGCATTGAATGATCCCAACACCCTTGAAGAAGTAGTGACAAGTGCCCAAGAAGATACGACCATACCCAAAGCACAGGACACCATGAGCAAGATAGGATCTAGTAAGCAGGGACAATAGGAGCAGACACAGGAAGAGGGAGGACCCTAGGCCACTCTCAACAAGAAAAAGCAGAGGATACAAACCCAAAGAGAAAGGAAGATAGAGGAAGAGAGGAGAATAAGAGGCCCAGTAAGCGCAGTTGGAAGCCATCAAAAAGCAAAAAGAAGAGAAAGCTAGAATCGAAGAGGAGCCACAAAAGGATGATCAAGAGAAGAGCAAGGAAAAGGGCTTTGGAAAAGGGAGAAAGAATAAGGATGCCGATAAGAAGCAGGGTGATCAAGAGAAGACCCCATCAGAAGAACAAGATGTGCTAAAGACTACCATGGAGGAGTCTAAAAAGGCTAAGATAGAACATCAAGCCAAATAGAAGAAAGTTGAAGAGGAATATCACCTAGGCATGTGAAACTCGGTAGAAGAGGCACATAGAAGATAAGAGATACCAAGGGAGGTTCCACCCAAAATAATCCAACAAGGCATTAGTTTAAGCAAGGCTAAAAGTATAGCAAAAGTGGAGAAGGGTACAAGTCAGTAGAAGGTAAGGGGAAGGCACCTATCCATTCTTTGCAACCACCACCACAGCCTACTCAAGTAAAAGAGAGAACTCAACTACCAATTGCACCATTACCATTGACACCACTTCCTAGATTGGAGGGGGGAAACTGGATCTCAAATGAAGGCTGGGAATGGGTAGAAATACTCTACTCAAACTTGTCAAGCAGTCTGTCTCAGTAGGATTTTCCCTCACTCGATCAAGAAGGCCTACAACAGAAGACGTAGAACATGAAAGAAGAATAGAGAAGCTATTGTGTTTAGGGAAAACATCATCCTAGATTTTCCTCATCACTCAAGGAACGTGACAAGAGTTTGATGACCTCCTTAAGACTTTGGAAGAACAAAGGGATAGGAAGGAGGAAGAAAGGAAGCAAGCAATACTTGCCCTAGAGAAGGAGAAGGAGGCATATGCAACATTGTAGTGGTAGTACACTAGGGACAACTATAGCCTTAGAACAAAGCTAGCCAACTTGGCTAGGAGAGCTATGCATGATGACAAGTACAAGAAATTGATAATACAGCATAAACAGAAGAAGGTAGGCTCTAAGCCATCATATAGAAACCAAATACAATGGTTTCAATAGACATAGAAGGATGAGTGTGCAAGAGGCATATTGAGACTACACAGACTCAAGAATGTAGATGAGATTTGACGGCATGTGCCTGGGACTTCACATCAAAAGTCTCTAGCACACCGTCTTCAAATAAATCTCCTAACATTACAAAAGGGAGACTTGAGCAATCAATGCATCTGAGGATTTGTGTCAATGACACAAATAAGTGATGAGGGGATTTGCCAAGGAAGAAGGGTCAGCAAGTATTGTAGACACGAGAGTTTCCTTGGCTTTTCCTTTATTGCTTCAGGCTCCTTGAATCTTTGGATCTGAAGGAGGAGCTTGCTACTAGGATTTAGGCTGGCTAGGAAGAGTAATTTGGTGGTCAATAGGCCATAGGTTTGGAGTGTGATTGTAATCCACGGGTTGGTTCACCAAGGTGTTCTTTCAAACGGGACATTTTGCCAAGAAGTGACCCAGTTGACCATAGGAGAAGCAATGTTCAGCAAAAGAAGTAGGGAGAAGGCTAAAGCATGATAGGGGGAAACCACTAAAAGCTTGGATAAACTTGAACGGAGGTTGAAAGAGCAAGATCGGCAAATTGTGCAATTGGAGCTGGAAAGAGCAAGATCAACAAATTATTATGCAATTGCAACAAGACAAGGAAGAAGTAAAACAACTAAAAGAGAGGAAATTCAAGCTGGTAGAGCAATGGGAGGAAGCCACCAAAGGGCAGAAGAACCTTAAGAAGATCATAGCCGCACTCATCCATGAGAAGGAATAGCTTCAACCAATCAAGGAAGAGCATGTTTCCATTATAGAAGCTCTAATGAAGTGGAAAGACTGAGGGATAGAGCAAGCTAGGAAAAAAATTGATCATTGGGAGACCGAAAGTTCAAGACCCATGCAGGACCTTGCTTGCAAATTGGTGAAGGCAAAACATGATAGAAATATGGCAGAGGATAGAGCCCAACTGGCTGAGAAAATGATGAACGTCCAGGCAAAAGAGCTTTGTGAAGGCCCTCATCATTAAGGTCACCAACCCAAGAGAGGAGGACTCAATGGAAGAATTGAAGAGAAAGCTCTAGTTGGCCAAGAAAGGCTTGTACAACACCTTGGGGCCACTTCCATAGCTACTAGAACATGAGCCCACTCGAGACAAAGTGGTTGAACAACTTGAACAGGAAGGCCTCACAAGGGAGCAATTGGTAAGATTGGGCTTTATGATTCCTAAGGAGTCTACTCCCCCATTGCTGCCAATGGATAGGAATGTGGAGGATGTTCCTGAACCATCCCAAATGTAGCAATAGCCCGAGCACTCTCTAGACGAATCATCCTCTTCAGGTGCTCAGAGAGACCCAAAGCAACAAAGGCAAAAACAATTGAGTGAGGTAGAACTAAAGTTGAGAGCCAAACCACAACAAGTGCCTGAGGTGACCTTTCTAAGGGAGCCCTAGGAGGTCAACACACACTAGGAGGAAGAGCTTTCAACCCTAGAAAGGTTGGAGCCTTGAGACGAACCAATGACCTACATCTTCAACAAGAGAGCCAAGATCAAGCAGGTAATGCCAGTGAATGTCATGAGGCAAGTGATTGAGATTGGGGCCATGCTAGGCCAGAGATGGCTGGACGTTGCAAGAACCAAACTATCTTAGAGGAGAAGAAGCAGGATATTGGCAAAACAAGGTATTTGAAAAACCTAGACTAGTACTTGGTTTTGGTTCATAGCCAGCTTGGAGACAGACTATATTGGAGGAAAGTGATGAGGCTTGGATGGCCTTTCGTGGAGCATTGTTTGAAGAACGAGATCCTATGTACCTACCCTACCCACAAAGGCATGGAGTTGATTATAACCTTGAAATACATGGAAAATATCACTTTCCCTTGATATTCAATGTAAAAGCTAGAAATCCTAAGGACAACCTCAATTTCCAACAGTGGGATCTAGCTCCCTCATTCAAAAAGTTTGTATACACATTCCAAAATTACTCAAACCCAACTTTTGTGGCAACCTGTAATTATCTTGAGCTCTTGATGCAATTGATGAGTCAAAAGAGAGCAACAGAGGAAGAGGGTCTATATCCCTTTTTTTTTTGTGTAAATGCGGGCATAGATGCGAATGCCATGGCTAGGCTCATACTCAGAACTACTATGGTCTACATCCCTTGTTTTTTGGCATAGATGGGTATGCCATGGCTAGGCTCATACTTAGAACAACTATGCTACTTGCCTTCTACCTGAATCTTCTAGAGAATATGAACAAGAGATGGTTCACCAGTTGTAATCAGTCCTTCTTGCCTTCAACAATTAACAGTGAATAACAATTGATCTGTTAAGGGATGTGTGATGAGTAAAGCTTTCTTGGAAAAATCCATGAGACCCCTACTCCTGTCAACCCAAGATCAGAGGAGGGGTAGGGAATAGTTATGTATTATCACCCAAAAAGAAAAGAAAACCTTCACTTCCCCCCACTTTCCCTCACATTCATTCAGGGTCCTCAAAGGCAGGACATCCCAAGAAATTGGTAGACCTATCTCCCTGAATATCACCTCACTACACCAAAACTTCTCATTGATAGGGTCCTCAAGTGTGGGATGGCCCTAGAGAATATTGCTTCTCCTAGTGCAAACCCATCTCCCAGTCGACATCCACCCACTAACACCCTACCACCGCACAACTTTTCCTTGCATGTATTGTGAAGACCTAGAAGCACAATCAACAACCACTTTGCAAATTTTGGATTAAGGTTAATTGGGTTAGAACCAATCTCGCACTATGGAAACAAGATACATATGTTTTGGAGGTTGTTTTTCTTGCAAAAAATTCCAACAAAATTTATAAAAAGATTAGTATGTGTTGAAAAGTGCTAAGGCTACCATGGTATTGTCTTTGCTATTTGCGGTGATGAGCACTTGGTTTTGCATTTTTGGTCTTAGAGTTGACTATATGTTGGTTGCTTGGTGTGCATTTGTCTTGATTTTGGGCTCTTCATACTATTTTTAGCCATTGTTTGGCTTTGTGTGATCTATAGAAGGAACAAACCCATTTAGACATTCATGCCATTTAATTCTTTTTAGAAAGGGGGGACTAAAACAATACAAACTACTTGTGATATATCGAAATAAGTGAAGTTATTTGATCATTTGAATACCTAATAATTTGAAATCATTTTTTTATTTTTGAGAGGTATCATGCAATTCAATTACACTTTGTTGTGAATATTCCCTTACTCGTATCATTGTCAATTAGTCTCTTCTTCATCCACTTCCAAAAATGCATTATTTGAGATTAGAAAACTAGATGTCTTACTGGAAAGAGTAAATTCATAATGTATTAGTTCAGAAGAAGCAAGTAAAGGTAATCAAATGCAATGGTGTTAAGCTTGAGGGCATGGATGGTGATGTATGGAAAGAAATGGATGACTTGGCACGTTTCACTATGATGTTGAAACTCTCAAAGATCATGCATTTTAATGTAAAAGACATGCATTGCCAAGACTTTGAACTTAGTCCATTGATGCATACAATCACTAGACATTTGCGAGTTACCTCACTCGTCACGTGACGATTGACGATCAAGAAGATCAAATTGGACTATATTACCATCACTAACAGATTAGGTTTTCTTGTGGAGTGACTAGTTGTCCAAGTGAAGTCAAGTATGTAGAATGGCGTGTGGCACCTCTCGTGACTTTGAGATTTGTTGGTAAAGTCGTATTGTGTGGCACAACTCTATGTGCAAGGTTTGTAACTTCGAGTTGAAAATTCAAGTGTCTTACAAGATTGGGCATTCAAGAGCACCATTACTTATGTTATGCTAAACATGGCCATAATCATCCCATGGTGAAGATTGTCCATTCAAGAGGACCATATACCATATGGCATATTTAGAATCATGTTACCTTAAACCGGATCATAATCATTTCAGCATGGTTTATGATCACGAGGGAGCGAGACTAGTGCGCACGCTATTTGCATGCTGCGAGCAGGCGAGACTGAGAGGCGCGCTCTCTCTGTCTCTCTCTCTCTCTCTAGACTCGATTAATAGCCTCACAGTCTACAGACGCAGCAGCGATGGCTACTTACGTGTCCCCCACGTTTGACATTTTGAAGACTTGCAGCAGCATATCTGCTGCGATCGTGACATTGGATCGTGGGTCGCTTTTATTGATCGCGCGCATTGAATAGCCTGAATTCCCTCTTTCCCTGTTTGTTTGTTCTGTATACTCCATCCCATTCATCAGAATAGGTTTTGGGAGTTTGAGTACATGCATGAACAGGGAAGGAGGTCCTACTCGTCTTGTGTTTCCAGCATCAGAAAAGCCCATCAGTTAAACATTCACGGAGCCATAGCTTCAGCTTGACCATCCACGAAGACCTAACCCCTGGCCTCCCTGTTCCAGCATCAACAAGCCTGTCAGCGTGAACATTCATGGAGCCACAGCCATCCACGGAGCATAGCTTCAGCTTGATAATCCACGGAGCCATAAAGCCTTGAACCTCGACTGCACATGCCCCCGGCCTGATCGTGCCTCGCCAACCAGGAATCAGTCACACATGAACCCAAGTTTGTCACGAAGTGCCGCTGCCTTGTGAACGACTCGAGGCCCTTTGTCTTTTGCCATGGCTTATTCTCCTTTTGCCGTCTGTGTGGTCATTGTAGTGGTAGCCTTCATATTGGCCATCGGGGTTGTGAGTGCTTATGAGAGGGCAGGCTACGGAATTGTATATAAACAGCATGTCTGGAAGACATGCCATTCAAAAATTCACTATGGTTGGCTTCTCGGGCTCAGAGTTGTGGCATTTCTTTACTGTTTGTCCATCCTGATATATGACGTTGTGCTTTGGGGACCCTTTATTTTTGAGTACTACACACAGTACGTTGCAGTTCTATACAGTCCTTTGATGACATAATCCTTTTCATTCTCAAATACACAGAATCTATAGCATGATTTGACTTCTGATAAGCTTACTGTTTTTGAAATGGTTTCTACAGATGGAGTTTCACTCTGCTTATTGTCTATTTTGGGGTATTGCTCTCTATCACCCTTTATGCAATATCTGTTAACATTACCTCTCAGCAAGGTGCACATAGTTTTCTGGTTGATGGAATTAGTCGATGCCTGATAGGACAGTAAACATGGACAGTAAGGTTGTGGCCTTTGCATTGCCAAATTCTTTTCCTCCAACTGTCAGGTTGCTGTCGGGTTGTCCATAAAAGAAATCCTGAAGGAAAGAAATCAAGACTCTTCACCTAGCAAAGTGCTCACAACTAACGAGAAACTGCTGAGTGGATACCCACAAGTCGACGAGGAAGTGGGTGTTGTTGATCCCCCTTCTGTGAGGTCTTACTACACATCAGAAGAAGCTGGAGCAGATGGTTACCTGATGCAAATTATTTATCAAGTAAGAAGTTTGGGCTGTGTCTCAAAGGTGCGCATTATTATTTTCATGTTTTTCTTGATTACATTTTCCACATGCAGGTGGTTCTGGGAGCAGCTTTTGTAACAGATGTAGTTTACTGGACCTGTATATTTCCGAGCTATAATTTTGTTGATGTGGTAAGTTGTTTCAGGCTCGCTTGATATGTTGTTCTTACTGAAAAGCAACTGGTTCACTCTGTGTAGAATGATTGCAATAAAAATGATAGTATATGTTAGGATCTTCTAAGTTCTAACCAGCAAAGCTCATGGATTGAAGGGCTATGCTCTGCTAATGTTTGGATTGAGGTGTGAGGTACCATTCACTTGCTCATTATTGACCAGTCGTCATCTTAGACGTTGTCCCAAAGGTGATGTCTAGTATTAAAACCCGGGTGATAGTGCTAGATTGTGGTTTTAATTGAGTCTTCTCTGATTTGTCACTTGGTTGCATACCTTTTTCTGTATGGTGTGGGGGGGTAAGCCTGGGCTCTTGCCCACTCAGACACTCAAACTTCTTTGTAGGGGTATTGAGGGGAAGGATCCCAATTTGATTAAACTTTGCATGTTCATTTGGTTTGTGGTTATCATATCTACATATATAAACAATGCTACCTTGGCACTTTTGTTGCCCGGATGTGTATCTTGGCTACATTGTGTAATTGCTTCAAAAAATTAGGTAGATAGTTGGGGCAGTCTAACAGTCTCAATCACTAGGTTCCTGGTTCAGGCTACCCTGGTTTGTTTAGAGACATTCTTTCTTGAATCATACAGCATGCATCTTTGCTGTTATCTGTATACTTTTTCTTTCCAGTTTAGGTTATGAAGTGGCACAACAGTGGATTATAGTGCTGAGCGAATGTTTTGTATGTGAGCTTGTGTTTTATCTTTAGACAGCTGATGAAGTGGTAAAATTTCATAAATATTGGACATTGTAAAGCCATGATTTGCATAGTGGGCATGTTTATGAAGTTTGTGAGAGTACTAAGAACTTTCTTGGGGATTTTTTCAGATAGAGATTAGTATGCATGCGGTAAATCTGGTTTTCCTACTTGGGGAGCTTGCCTTGAATAATATGGTGAGCATTATGTAGCTTATTAGTTAAGTGAGATAAGTGAAGTCGTTCTAACAGTGATGGCATGAGTGCAGATATTTTACTGGTACCGAGGTGCATATTTCTTCATGTGGACAGCAATTTTCATATTCTTTTCTTGGATTATCCATGCGCTAGGGGAGAATCAGTAAGCTTTTTCCTCATACGTGTTAGCAATATAAGTACCAGAATTGTATTCAGGGAAGTGTATTTGGTCTGTTACCTTCTAGATCTTAAAACCTATGTTTTGCAAGTGTCCATGTATATATATTGTAAAATTAATGCAAAGTTGCAGCTTGCTGATTTGTAATAAAAACAGCCTGGTGTTTCTCATGTGGCAAATTGAAGAGTTTCTGCATTTAAAGTTCAATAGTAGGACTATTGGATATTTATTGCAAAGCTGCAGCACGTTTGTGTTTAAATGAACTGGCTGGCATTGACCATGCAGTGAATGAAGAGTTTCTGCAGTGAATATTAAATAAGAGTATTTATATTTTGTGATCTCACATGTAGTTTGAGAGTTCCCATTTCCTGTAGTAAGGCTAAACTGTACCATCTGTTTCTTCAATGTTTTAGGTGGCCATATCCTTTCCTTGATGTGTCGGTGGATCTTGCACCACTTTGGTAAGTAGTCTAGTTGATCATTATAAATCAAGCAGGTACCACTGAATCTTGTTTAACTAATGCAGGATGTTGGCCTCATGCAGGTATTTCCTACTATGTATAGTACACTTTTTTGCGTATGGACTAGTGTGCGGTATTGTTTATCTGAAGGATGTCTGTTTAAGGCGTCTTCAAACCTCTTCTTTGTATTAGATTGAAAAATGTGTTCAGACGTGTACTCTAACCAAAGCCTGAAAGAGCTAACTAGTTGGTTCTGGGAAGAACCATCGGATGCAATTCTTCTAACAATGCAATTCTCATACTTTATGAGGTGAATGTATTTCTCATTACACCATTGGGAAGGTCTACTAGGCTGGGCAACATGTTGTGGTTTTACATGGGTAACTCTTAGGTGTGCTGTTAGCCCAATTGCAGTGTGGCCACTCAGGAGTGCCATTGACCTGGGATCTAAATCAAGGCAGGTTATTTACCATTTCTGAGAATCTTATAACTTTGAACTTCAGATCTTTTTGAGATGCAAGTTATGCTGCTTATTGGTCACCTACAGTAAGTAAAAACTGGCTTTATTGTTTTGTCTAATCATACAACAATTTACATCCTTGCTAAGAATACAGAACATTAGTTGGCTCTGTATGGAGACTTGTGGAGGCTTGACTTGACCATCCAGGAATTACTGCTAATGAGAAATGGAAAACGACAATTCTATAAGGCCATCATTGTGTATGCATGCATGTGTATCCATGTATGGATGTGTTATGTAGGCATATGTGGACGTGTGCATGAGTGGAACTTGGCCAGGGCTGTGATAGATTATATGCTCGTGGAAATGGCAATTGTATAAGAGCATCATGGTGTATGCATGCATGTGTATCCATGTATGGATGTCTTATATAGGCATGTATGGATGTTTGCATAAGTAGAACTTGGACTACAATAGATTATGTGCTTGTAGACATTGCATCAAATTAAGCTAGTCATACTATTGTGTACATAACTTGTTTGCTAGTGAAACTTTGCCAAAGTCTGATGGATTATGCTCTAAATCTGTTCCTCTTATAATTGTGTCTATTTTTCAAGATAAATCTCACTGCAAGGATTGGTAGGAAAGTGTGCCTTTGTGGAATCAGAATGGTATAAGAGTTTCTGAAAGAAAGTTCCCAATGAAAGAAAATTAACCTTTAGATAGATGATAATTCAACCTTGGTCAATGAATTCAAGTTCACTCTATCAAAGCTTCTATTTGGTCATAACCACTACCCATCTAAGGGTATGTAGATGATGCTCAATGCAGCATTTACTTCAAATTCACCGAACATCAATTAATGAGGGTATGAAACCTTTATTGTCGTGGTGTGGAGTGTTTGGAGAGAACATGTCTACATGTATCTATATGGCCAATTGGTTTGGTTGTATGAAAGGTGTTTACTAAAGCAATCTTGAATGCAATACAACCCTTTGGAATCTACAAAACATGGGAAAGCAAATATCCCTTTTTTTTTCCCATAATGAGTAATAGCATTAATTATGAGGAAATATAGGTACAAGATTGTAAGATGACAGCTCTAGTCCATTGAGCATAAAAGATACAAAATCATGGCAAAGGAATATAAGAGATTGCCACATGTTGAGGAACTAAACCATCTTTGACCAAGACATTAGCATGCTGTAGAAGGTCAAGTTGCCTTTGGAGAAGTTCCAAAAGCTTTGCAACATGATGCTGAATGTTGGAGGCAACACAAAAAATGAATACATTGCGAGTGACCCAACTACATAAGTGACCCAAAAATTTGAAAAAGTGAGGATCTTCATTTGAGGTTGAGGTAGACCATTGTATCTAGCTTTACCAAAAACCTAGCCAAGCGGATGCATCCTTGTACCCTCCATCACAAGCCAAACGTTTGAGAGAAGAGCCCCAATGCTTCCAAGTAACAAGGTAGGAAATGAATTTGTAATGAAAAGACTACCATAGTGGTACAAAAGAAACAATTTCCATTAGAAATACATCTATGATGAAGGGTTGATCCAAACAGCCCCACCGCCCATTAATCTCTCTTCTAAAGCATGTAACAAAAGTGGTGAGCAAGATCATTCAAGGCAACATTATTCCAAGGCAATAATGCTAAGAAGTAGGTGAGCAAGGGAAGCATAATGGTCTATGCTACTTTGAGATGCACATGGAATGGCCAAGCTTGAGATTTCCAATAGACAAACTTGGCTTCCAATTTTTGTGGTATCCATTTTAGCGAGACTTTCACTTGCACATCCACCCCCAAGGAGTAAGCAATATGCTTTACAATGTTGCCGTGCTGTATAACCTTACCTTGCCACCCTAAATTTGGTGGATTGGAGGCTTTGCAATCAATAAGGGAAGATTTGGTAGTGTAGATTCATAGTCCCAAATAGCTCCCATACATCCAGGGCTTTGATTGTAGATTAGAAGCATTAGGTTTTAGGACCATGAAAGTATCATTAGCTAGTGTTTGACCAATAAACTCTTGTTGCAAAGGTAGAGGAGGACCAATTACCCATCATGTATCCACAAGATGTGATAGCATAGAAAGAATAGAGAGTAATAAGTGCAAATAAGAGTGGGTTGAGAAAATAGCCTTCTTGGATTGATCTCTAAGGGGAAAAGGCCTTAGTGACTTGCTATTTAGCACGAGAGGTGGCACCCATGTTGATGGTGTAGATCAACCTTGACATGCAAGGTCCAAGTCCTATTAACTTTCATGAGATTTGCAACAAAAGACAATTCCAAGAAGTCAAAGGTCTTTTCCAAGTCTAGCTATGTTAGAACCGTGTCTTGTTGGATGTGCCATGCATAGTCTTTGGCCATGTGTGCATTGAGGATATTATGGAGAGAGTTTTTGCTCCTAATAAGTCCACATTGGTGAGAATGAACAAGACTAAGCAAGTGTTTATGGAGATGGTTTGCCAACACCTTTGTAAAGATCTTATACATAAAACCCAATCAATGAAATGGGTCTCCACTAAGTAAGTTTGGATGGGAAGTGGAATTTGGGAATTAACTTGATCAACCTTCTAAAGATATGTTGCATGATGCTCGAATTTGTTGGCACATGGTAGTGAAAGGTTTTGCCAAAAGAGATGCGTAGGTACCAAAGAATTCATTGATGATGCCATCCTAGCTAAGGCTTTTATCATTTCGTAGATGCAATAAGACATCCATAACTTCAACCTTGCGGATATTAGCTTTTAGAAATCTTGCAGATTATG
Source organism: Lygodium microphyllum (assembly GCF_053477565.2). NCBI lineage: Eukaryota > Viridiplantae > Streptophyta > Polypodiopsida > Schizaeales > Lygodiaceae > Lygodium > Lygodium microphyllum. The sequence goes on along the minus strand of NC_141153.1, from coordinate 92,108,222 downwards.
GGGAACTTGATTTTTGACCAAAATAAAAGGGCACATGGGCTTTCATAACTTGCGAAGAAGATATTTGTTGCAAAAACGTTTGTTAAGTATTCCTTACATATACTTACAATTGATCTGGGATTTGTGACCATTTGACTTGCATCTTGCAATCTCACCACATTTTCTCGCTTTGGGGATTCATGCAAGGCCCAAAAGAATTTATGAGTTTAGTAAGAATTGTCTCAAAGATTGTTAGTCAAAATCCTTAGCTTGTTGGTAAGATTGTAATTGAAAGTCTTGAATAAGTTCGACCGATCAAGTTGAGATAAAGAAATCATCATGTAGCAAGTCAAGCAACAACATTCGACGGCGGACCAAGGCCAACATGTCTTTTGTAGCATGCAAACATTGCTTATTAAGTGAACCATGGTAGATGCTATAATGTCTTGACACCTACTCGACATTTGAAAGCAAGTTGTTGAAGGAGTCTAATCCTTGTAGTGGAAATTCACATGAAAAACTATTTAGTAGCTAGGTCATGTAGACCTTGAAAACTACACGACTTAAGTAGGAAGAGTTGAATCTTAGGGGTAGTCTACTAAGGAGATTGGCAAAAGCATCCATGATTGTCT